>NW_010156533.1:4333-22334 GCF_000695765.1 Mesitornis unicolor
TCCTCCTACGAAGGCTGGATGAGAACTCGCATCTAGAAAGTTTTTTAGCCTTTCTCTTTCCCATTTAGATTCTTGTAGTCATGGGATTCAGAGCTCCAGCAGGGCCACAGACACCTGCTCCCAGCCACGCTGAGTTTGGCCTGTTCATAAATGTCCTGTTCCTAAACTTGTGGTCCATGGCATGCCACACATTTCACTGAGTTTTAGACAGAGCATTTGAGTTCGACTGACCCAGTTTCCAAGTAGTCATTAACTTGGTCTTTTCCATCTTAATTTGCATTCACTGATCCCTGTTTTCCCCAGAGACATCTTGAAGGTAGTGCTTTTCAAAGCAGAGTGACTACCATCTAGCTTTGCCTTTGCTTGCTTTTTGACAAATTATTTGCTGTAAATCTAGTGTGTGAACTTTGAGTTGGGTAACATTATTACCCCATGTTAAAGAAATTAGTTTGATTATGGGACACTGGTTCTTCCGATTGGCTCTGAGAGGGGACAGGTCTGGGACAGTGTTTGGTCATGGGTTGATGCAGTCACCTGTTTGCTCTGGGGAGAACACAGATTCCCTTCCAGATGTTTCTAAATGATTGATTGTTCACATCTGTCTGGTTTTCACAGGCAGATCACAAGGTGATGTGTTTGTTTGTGTTTGTATTCATTTTGCATGAAGGCTGTAATTCCTGTGATGTGTTTTGTGACAGGCATACTTTGACAGTGATGTTGCCCCTCGTAACGCTGAACAGCTTGCTACCGATGTCCCTGTGCTATCTAACAGCAACAGTCTTCCTAGTTGTGGTTCTGTTCTGCCTGCTCCTGAGAGCATGCAGCTCACACAGGTTTGTGAATCACCGTTCATATTGCCACTGAACCATTGAGTACTGGTTAGCGATACCATGTTTTTTCTGAGAAAGATGATCTTCATAAATATGACGTGACTAGTTCAGATTTTCTCCTGTTAAAAATGCTACATTCTCCACTGTCCACCTAGCTGCCATTTGTCTGTGAGAGCAGAGTGTGCTAGAATGCATGGGCCCCTGCATCCAAAGCTGCTATTTTCCTTCCCCTTCTCTTTCATTAGCAGAAAGTGCCCTTAATAAGACAGAATGTCTTTGGCCAGATCAGTCTGTGTTTCCTTTCACTACTTAAAGACTCGCTTGAAGATTTTCCCAGCAAAGCAAAGTGTTGATTTATACTGATAAACAGTAACAGCAAACATAAAGCCTGTCAGCACTTAAATTTCTCCATTCCAATAACCCGGGCTCACGCCCCTCAGAAATTATGTGTGAGCCACGAGTGAGTTGGTGATTTAAGTTCATCTTTCTTTGGGAAGCAGTAATTACAGGTACTGTGGAACCTGAGCCCAGACATAATCAAGTCTTAGTGACACATTCAGAACTGTGACTCCCATCTTCTTTTACAGGCTTGTAAATGTTTTTGTTTCTGTCCACAGATTAATGAAGCTGAGGATCATAAAAATGCTTTGGATGAGAACAGGTGAGCTTCTGTGTTTGTTTATCGAACAGCTTTGCAGCAGGATCCCAAAGTGTCCAACAAATTAATGTTCTGACTGGGGCAGTTCTCTGGGAGAAATGTTCCTCACAAGGTCTTTCTTTGTTCCCAGGTCTTTCTCATCAACAGAAAGTCTCCGCCAGTTGTCTGAACAACTCAATGGCCTGGTTTCCCAGGTACAGCCTTGTTTTGATCCATTTGTCCTATTAATTCTTGTGATGTTTGATGTGGAGTTTCAAGCAGTCAGCTCAAGAAAACACTCTTCAATCTCAGAGGTGTCTGCAGTCATCCTACTAAGCAATAAGATATTTAAGGGTTGAGAAGCAAAACCTCGCGGTTTCGGAACGTAAAATTTCAGCAGTAGGAAGAAAAGCAGAGTGGGATGAATGAAGCACGTATTCATGGGAAGATGTATTCTTGATTTAGTGGGAAAGAATCTGAACTCAAACTGCATAATTCACCTCAGTTTGTCACGGGGGAGTCTGCATTTATCCTTAGCCAGAACAGTATGTTTTCTGTGCCTGTCTGTGGGACTTTGATGTGAAAGGTGCTAGAAGAATTATCATGAGAGTTGGTTCTTACTTAATAGTGATTTGTTGCCTTGGGGAGTAAAACTGACTGACTTGACTGATTTACTTCCAGTCTACGTCGTATGTGAATGGGGAAAGCGCTGTTTCTTCCACAAATATTAAGGAATTGGAAGTAAGTTGTTCTCAGTCCATACATTTTTTTCTTATTTGCTGCTGTTGGTCAAGTACTGGGGCTCTGTGCTTACAGCAGTGTTAGCGAGACCTACTTGAATGCACAGTTCACATACATCACTGTAATCAGGTAGTCGTGGTCAGCAGTAGAAGCAGGTATTGGAGGTGTTTCTAGTTTGGGGTCTGGGGATAATCTGGCTTCCATGCAACTGCAGATCTTATTTCTGATTCACTTTTATGTTAAAATGAAGCCTCAGCAGAAATGGATAAAATATGTTGACATCCCAGCTGCTTTTGTTGAAACCGTAGATTTTGTTTTGTTTGGAGAATCTGGTTATATCAAACTGTGATAATGATTTGTTTTTCTGTCCTTTTTAATTATTGCTTTTTTCCTCCCCTCCTCCTCTTCTGCTCCTTCCCTTTTCTCCTGTCTGCATGTGCCCATCAGACACGTTACCAGGAGCTGGCAGTAGCCCTGGACTCCAGCAATCTAACTAACAAACAGCTCGTTACAAAGATAGAGGAATTGGTAAGAAACAATCCAAACGACCAATTTGACCTTGTCTTTGCTGCTCCTCCATGCTCTCTGGGTGTCTGCAAGGTTATGCGTTTTCCCCTGGTGCCACAAGGAAGGCTGCTCACACAGCACTTTGTAAGGAACAAAATGGGCTGTATGGAAAACCTGTTAAGAGGATCAGTCTAAGGCCACTTATGAATGTGTTGGCTCATCTGAGGAACCAGAAGGAGAGTTTTGTTGTCTCCTTTTAAGTGTGCTCTGTCGATCTCATCATGCTTTCCCTGGATGATAAACATCCTGATAAAACTGCTATTTCTGGTCCTGGTCTGAATCCTTGAAATACAGAATTCTGGTGCTGGCAGCAGTGCGAAAACCTGTTTCTGCAGGTGGTGATGCTGTTCCAAATATATCAGCAGAGTGGGAGCAATAGGTCTAAGAGAGAGCCTGGGGCTGGTTTCTGATCATAGCCTCAGTCTCTCTTGGCATCATGAATGAGCTGCTTTGTCCCGTGGCCTGCATGGATGCCCACTGCTGCTTTTCAGCCCTCAGCTTTAACACTGCAAGAAATACAGCTCAGTGGACTTGTTTCATTCTGAAAAGAGCCTTTCTTGTTTGAAATACTTCTCCCCATTTTGTTCCTTTCCCAAACTACACTTTTCCCAAAGTTCAGCATTCCTCAGTGTACCCCATGACCCCTATTGTTTTAGTTTTTGTTTTGCATTGTTATTGTTCCATTCTGTTTCCTTTTGTCTTTTGGCTGGGCTGCAGAGGTACCTGGTGCAGTGCATTGCCTACATAGGATTCTCCTTGTCTGCCTGCTTTTCTGTTTGCCTGGAGCTATGTAGAGCCTTGGCTGCATTTGTGGTCTTGCCTTTGCTTTTCCTGGTTATGTTGTGCACTGGCATTGCTAGATTTGAAACCTCTAACTCATCACCCTTCCACCTGTAGTCAAGTTTCAAAATGCACTGAAGTAGTAGTAAAGAAGCAGCTTGCCCAATGTCCATTCTTTGGGAAGGAGAAAAAGTACTAATTATGTAGTCACTTATGAGGCTTCTGCGAGAAAACTGCCCAGGGTGACAACACCAGCAAACAGCAAACCCAGGAGCATGGTTTGTGTGGCAGCCTCACAGCAGCCACTTCTATTTCCTTCACCTCCTATCTGAAGATGCACTACGTACGGTCAACAGATCTCCAGTATTTCACCCATAAGATTGAAATTGGCTGGGACAGACTTATCCCTTTTCTTTGCTTCAGCAATTTCTCCCACCACCTTTTGTAGCAGCCTGCCGACATAAGTACGGCTCTGCGTGACTTAGAGGCCAGTTGTTAAGTGGGGTAAGGGTTGAAGGTCTCAGTTAAAGACTATGGGTTTTGGTTTTTGTTTTAAAAAGCATTTTTGGTGATTATCCTAATACACCAGGATTACTCTGATAAATTCCATAGATGTGGGATGCAAGTTTGACTGAAGTTGGTGGATGCTCAGATACAAACATCCAGGGATTTCAGTAGTGGTATTTAGGAAGAACTATGGTAATGTACTGAGCAATGAAAAACATACCTGGCATATAACGTATATTAGTGAAGGGAGCCCCAGATGTATTATTTTTAACAGTGACGATGAACTTCCTGGTCTTCTACTGAAAGGGTAATGGAAATTCTGTTTGCATTAGTTGGGCATGTATCCTACTTCATTAAAGTGAAAATGTGTTTCAGCAGTATGAGAGTATTTTTTTTCTTAATACTGGCACATGAATTTTCTTCCATAGAAGCAGCAGAACCAAGAAGCAGTGAATCAGCTGGAGAAGGTAAAGTGTGTCCTATTTTTGGATAGATACAGAAATAGGTATCTGTTTCTCCGAGGACTAGAAAGCATAGTGGACTGTGGCACAGGCATCCATGATCTTGTCTTATTTTAGATTCAGTTTTATTTGTAGCACAAGGTTCAATATTTTGACTCCATGAGTTTCGCCTGGCAAGCAGCACTCTTACTTTGACAAAGCTAATATTTAAATGCTCAGGTATTGGAGGAGTGCGGTGGAGGCGGGAGATTACACTTTAAGCCCTTGCCAGCAGTTTGCAATCCAAACACTGCCATGTTTATTCTAGCAGTGATTGTGCTACGCTGTCATTGCCACTCTGGGATGAAGTAGTCCAAATAATGGAAGACTGAAGTATGTCTTTAAAAATACTGGTATCCTTTAGATGCTGGAAGTACTACCAACAAATAACTGGTTTTTTTAGTTTGCCATAAAACACTGGGGTTAACTATTTACATTTTTGCGCTGAATAGGCATCATTTGTTTATACAGGAAAAGATGGAATTTGAAAAGAAACTTTCTAAAGAGCAAGCAGCACTGAGGGAACAGCTACAGGTAAGGCACAGCCTCCATTACAGTAATATCACCTGGCTTCTGCTGTGTTCTGGGTTACTGACTGCTCAGTCTCCATCCTGGAAGCCACACGAGTCCATTCCTTCAGGAAAACTGGGAGAGTCAGCCAGACTGTGCTTAACTGCAAAAGCTCCTTACCTTTACCGAATAATTAGTTTTGGGCAACAGTGATGTTGCAGTTACACCCAAAAAAGTTCTGCGCTGAGCTGATTTTCCTTTCCCAAAGGTTCATATCCAGACTATTGGAATTCTGGTTTCTGAGAAGTCGGAGTTGCAGTCAGCCCTTGGACACACTCAACAAGCTGCACGGCAGAAATCAGGTAATGGGCTGTGGGCACTCCAGCTCAAGCTGTTGGTTAAACTGTGGGTTTCAAGTCACAGGCATGATAGTTGCTGGCAGCCAGCTCACAGCACTCACTGACTCCTTAATGAGCAATACTTGGCACCATCACTGCTTCTGTCATCGTAACTGCCCCCAAATGGGAGCGTGTTGATCCCATGGCAGTTGAGGTTCTTTGTGCATCACTAAAGCCTTGTCAGCCCTGTTTAGGCCTGGTGCCTACCCCAGACTGTTCCTTTCTGACTTTCTTCTCATTCTTTTAAAACTTTGTTCCCTTTTCTCCACCCTCCCTCCCTCCCAGCTGCCATTTTAATGTAGGTTTTACTTGAGCCTTTCTTTCTGAACTAAATTTGAGCGAGTTATTCTATTAGGAAAAAAAGCCCCAAACAAACAACAAACTGTCTATTGTTCTGCAAAGGAAGTTTCATCATCTCCTTCTAAAAGTGAGGAAGGTAGCTACAGAGAGCTTTACCATCCATAGCTGGCAGTGATTCACCTGTAGCATCAGGAGTGGAACCAGGTCTACTGATCTACAAAGCTCTGTGCTGCCTTAAGAGCGTCTTGACAAAGCAGAAAGTGCTGTTCAGCCAGTTCCTAAAAGCTCTTTGTGGTCTAGCCATGACTGACTCTGCTCTGACTTGTTCAGGAGAAGCCGAAAATCTTGCTGCTTGTTTGCACTCATCTCGCCAGAGGGTATCGGAGCTGGAACGTACTTTGTCCTCCATCTCTATGCAGCAAAAGCAGTCAGAGAAGGTAAGAGTCACCTCTGTTTATGCTTAACCAGCAGCTCTGCCTTTGGCTATTTGCTTGCCACTACTACACTGCTGCAAGGTCTGTAGTCCCTACTTAGAGTCTAAGAGGTAGAAATTAACCCTGTTAATTGTTAATTAACCTTGTAAAGCCTTGTATTCTCCATGATCAAGGCAAACTTCATTCAGGTTTCTGTGACCACTAATCATATGGTCCAGTTGCTCTCTTCTGATCTGGCACCTTACTTCATGAGTCTTGCCAGCTCCACACAACAGAGGCCTCACTGAGGCCTCATTCCAGAGGTGTTTTCATCGAACATATTCTTTAATATCGATATTAACCCAGAAGTTTGCAGAAATAACCTCATGTTCAGTTAGTAGCATCGCATTCGAAAAGATTTAGCAGAATTTTTCTTGGCAAATTCAGGAGGTTCTAAGCAAACCTGTGCTGAAGATTTTGCCAGAGTTAACGACCTTTTCCACTTTAGCTGATCTGCTAAAGGTGAAATTAAGTATTTTTTAAAACATCTTAATTGTTTGGCTAAAGTCTGTAGATGAATCAATAATTTCCTTTTTCTCCAGCATAATAAAGAGTTAGTGAAGGAACGAGACAACCTGAAACTGGAACTGTACAAACGAAGGTAAGTCCGTTCTGCTTGTTACTGCAGAGTAATACTCTTCTCAGTAGAGCCACAAAACATAACAAGGGGCACAGACCACAGGTGGTGACTTGGGAAGTTGGGTATTCAATTTAAAAACAAGTCACTAGATGTGATGTTTCTGTGATTGTAGCTGCTATGAAGAACTGGATGGTAAATTTATGACAGAGACCTCAGCAAACACATAGTAAATACAGCGATGCCCCTTTGTTATCCGTTTGTTTCAGCAAAAGTAGCGAGGAAATAAAGCAGCAGAATTCAGAGCTGTCAGAGAAAGTCAACTCCCTGGTCTCCAAGAACTCAGCCATGAAGTTGGATATGGAGGATTTGCATAAGAAACTGGAAATGGCTGAACTGATGATTCAACAGGTAACCATAAATCTGGGATGCGAGGGTAGGTCACACTGATCATTCTAAGACTTTACTTCTGACAGTGGGGGCAAGACTTAACTCTTATTTATAAAGGAAGGCACAAAAACTCATAAAGACTTACTAAAAGCCTTAGTAAAAGGCTTTCAGTGAGGCCTCTGAGGAATGGAAAGTCTCTGTTCTAAGGAGCTGGAGCAGTAGCTTGAAAGATACTGTGACATTATTCTGCTTAAAGGACGACTGAACACACCAGGTGTGAAAATGCTGCTTACGTCTGTTCAGCATTTTGGCTACTCAGGTGTTGTGCAGCCTCATTGAGAAACCAGTTGAGTAGGGGTGGTGTTTGTACCCACCCTAGCAGATGGTGGTGAACTGGACAATGGCAACTTGAGGGTCAGTGGCTTAAGTTACCCTTGAAATGAAGCCAACTGCCACTCTTCTGGGAAAAGCACTGTGTCTCAACTGGACCAGCATTGCTACTTAGTCCACTGGCATTTTATCATGTTCCAGACATTGGCTTTAAATTCCTGACATGTTTGACTACTTTTAAGGTCACAGGGTTTTATAACATCTGATCTGGCTGTATATCCACACTCTGGACATGCACAAAGTTTGAGCCAAATGATTTGATTAAAACACATTTTCTTAATTAATAAAAAAAAAAGTAACTATAAGATCGGTAGGGAGGAGCTGCCCAGTTCAGCCTGTTCTACAGGGCCAAAGTCTAAGCCTTTTTTTTTTTTCACTGAATTTCACTGTGAATTGGAGCACTTGGTAGTGCTGCAGTGTAACTTACAGAAGGTTACAGCATGGATCACGTGGCAAGTTACTATCAGGGGAAAGGCTACTGAGAAATTGAGTATTACAATTTTGCCCAAACGTTTTTTTTCTTGGCAGTTCTCAAATCAGGGAGGGAGCCTGGATGCAAACCAGCAGTTGCAGATGGCACTGGAGGAGAAGGCAAGCCTGGAAACCCAGGTTGCTCAGGTAAGAGGTTTTACAAAATACGATCCAAATCTTGACTTCTGTAAAGAAACTTGTGGCAGAAGAATGCAGCCTGAGCTTTGCATTAACACTGGGTTTTTCAAGCTTTATCCCTTAAGCAGTCACTGCCAAATTTATTTAACCAATACGATTGTTTTATTTTGCTTTGAGCAGCTCTCAGAGTCACTTCACCAGCTCCAGGCAGAAAGAGATCAGTATGTAGAGAAACTGAAGGAGGAGCGGAGCATTTGGCAGCAGCGGGTACAGCAGCTCTCTGAGCAGGTAACATCAGGGGCTTCACAGCTGCTTTTGACAAACACAGAGAGGAATAAATGCACCATGAACATTGTTTTAACTTTCACTTGTGTGGCCTTGCAGGTCCACTCAATGGCAGAGGAGAAGGAGAAGCATATGGCCCAAATTCGGGAGCTGGAAGCCAATGTTACCGAGCTGTTGGACAAATCAGGTAGGGCTTCCAGAGTGGGGCTTCACAGTGCAGAGTAGCAGCTGGATAACTCTGTCCCAGTGTGCAGGAAGTTCTGCACACAAGGTGCAAGTAGGTCTGATGCTCTGAAACCATGAAGGCAGCTGAAAGCCTGGTGACACTAAGAAACCTCTCATCCTAGCAAACAGCAAATGAACTGCTTCAACTAACTGACCACCAGAGTGTTTATGTCTTTAAAATCCACCTGACTGTACTATCATCCTCTCTGGCCCAGGAGTTTGGGACGGCAAGATGCTCTTGCTAGGGCTGTGAGGCAGTTAGCAGCACACAGCAGGATGCTGTGCTTGGTTTTGGAGTTGTTTTGCTTGTTCATTCCTCTCAGTGCCCTGCAGTGAGGGTTGGATACTGCAGCTGGTGATACCTATAGGGCTCTGCCACCCAGAACGTTGGGGTGTGCTTTGAGTATGTAACAGTGATGTGTCTTGTACAGTGATTGAGCCCTTTGACTGAGCTGCTTTTGATTCCATTTCCTCAGCAGTTAAACCCATGGATATTGAGCCTTCCTCACCAGCAGAGCCCACAGCGGCCGAGCTGAGCCTGCAGGAGGAAATCCAGCGGCTGCAGCAACAAAAGGAGGAACTGCATGGGCAGTACCAGGCCCAGGTCCGGGACAACGAGCAGCTGAGCCACCTCAACCGCGAGCAGGAGGAGCGGCTGCTGGAGCTCGAGAAGGCTGTGCAGCGCTACAACGAGGAGGCTGTGGACAGACAGCAGATCCTGGAGGACATGCAGAGTGACAAGGCCACAATCAGTAGGGCACTGAGCCAAAATCGGGAGCTGAAGGAGCAGCTGGCTGAGCTGCAGAATGGGTTTGTCAAACTGGTATGTCTCTTCCATGCATCTTTTCCCATTGATTCCCTCACTGGTGCAATCCTCTTGTAGCACAGATGTAAAAAATGGGCATAAGCATTATCTGTCTCTTGACCTCTGAGGCTCTGATGCTCTGTCTTCGGTGATACGTATTGCCATGCCAGGAGGTTCCCTGTCATTCCTTACTACCTCAGGTGCTCTGGCAGACGAACCAGTATCTTTGTCCAGAGCAGTTTCCTTCTCCCTCTCATCCCCTGGCAGTCAGGCTGTCTCTTTATCTGCCCTTATACCTTTGCAGATACCCATTTTCTGTTCCCTATATTTTCCCATGAGGAAGAAGTTCTCAGCAGTCTTCTCTCCTGCTGCTGTCATTCTTACCCATCGTGGAGCTGAATCCTTACTCTTGCTTGATTCTTCCAATGTAACAGCTTCCCCTTTGGGGCACTGGCAAACTGACACATGGCTTAGCTGCTGATTTTTCTTTATTCCCTTCTGAATTATTCTTGGTTTTGAATGTCTGTGGCTCTGTTTGGGATATTCATGCCACCCATCTGCTTTGGAGCTGACAGGCTGTGTGATGTGCCAGGCCTCTTCTTGGCACTGTCCCAGCACCAATTCCCATGGCTCTTTCCATGCTCTTCCCCCATCTTCTGAACCTTTCTGTAGGTTATTTACTGCCCTTAGTTTATGGCCCTTAGTTACACTCCAGAATAACACAAGGGAAGGCAACCTGTTAGAATGAGCATGGCTTATTGAGTGTACATTTATGTTCATTGGGGCAATTTCCTTATACAGTGGTATTTGTCTTCCAGACAAATGAAAACATGGAGGTCACAAGTGCCCTACAGTCAGAGCAACATGTAAAGAAGGAGCTGGCCAAGAAGCTTGGGCAGCTGCAGGAGAACCTGGGGGAGCTCAAAGAGACGGTAAGCAACAGCGGGTGGGATGGCAGGGCAGGTACGTAGCGGTTTATGCAAACTGCTGGCAACTTTCCAACTGTTGATGGAAAGATGGAAATCGGTATTGTAATGGTCAGGCTGGGAGCCTTCCCCAGTCGTCTGCTGTCTGATGTGGGGACCAGCATGTGGGGGCAGATGGTGGCTGCCTGCCTCATTGGTGGCCTTGGGGCAATGTCGACAGTTTGGATCATGTCACACAGATCAGCTTTTCTGGCAGAAATGGTTTGATGTGACAGTTCCATCTTTTTATGCTAGCTGGAACTGAAAACACAGGAAGCTCGGGGTCTGCAGGAGCAGCGGGACCAGTGCTACAGCCACTTACAGCAGTACACCGTGGCGTACCAGCAGCTGTCTGCTGAGAAGGAGGAACTGCACAGACAGTACTTGCTTCAGACACAGCTAATGGATCGGCTACAGCATGAGGAGGTTCAGGGGAAGGTGACAGTGGAAATGCACCTGAAAGAGCTGCAGCAGACCAAGGTAAAACTAAAAAAGGGCAACTGGAAAAACAAGAGGAAAAGCGCTTAACTACATTAAATATTAATTCAGTGAAAGGTTGGCCCAGATGATCTTTCACGGTTGCTTCTAACCTGGGCTGTTCTGCAATTCTATGATTCCATCGTGTGCGATGCAGGTTCATGATACTTGTCTGGAGCAGAAGCACTGCTTTTTGTGTGTGTGTGTGTGTGGTGCTACTGCCTGAAGATGTAGTGACTGTTTGCAGCCTGAATTGTGCAGGTTTCAGTAATCTTCTGTATGTTTCTTGCAGGAAAGTCTGGAAGCTGTAGCTAAGGAAAACAAAGAGCTGCAGGCCCAGATCAGTCAGTTAGCAGCAGACCTGGATGGCAGAGTTTTGCACAGACTAGAGGGTGAGTAGCTGCAGCTGTTCTCCGGGGAGGAGGTGGAGCTGGGATCTCTGGGGTATTACCTCGTTATTCACCTTCCTTCTTCTACAGGAGATGGAGTTGAAAGTGAAGCAATGACCGAAGAAATCCAAAAATCTTCATTTGTGATCCCAGAGAAGTTTGAAAGCCATGAAGAAATGGTGAGTCTTAATGGGTGGGAAAGCCTTTGGTTTTAGTTCTAAACAAACATCTAGAAAAGGAGGCGGGTTAAATTGCAGAGAGGTTCCACTGGCTACATGAAGTAGGCTGTTTATCAGCTGTGATCCCTATCAGCTGAGGCAGTAATGAAGGAATTGTAACAGCTCCATGTGCATAGCAGCAAAAAAACAAGACTTCTGCAGCTTCCTTGCAAGATAGGCTGGAAGTCTGGCAGTGGCTTTGATTATGAAGACAATGGCAGATGATGTTCTCTTTAGTTTGGAACGCAGCTTGGAAATGGTGTTGAATTTCTCCTAGGTTTTCTTCTGTAAGTACAGTCATAATAGGAAAATACTGCAGTCACATGGATATAATGGGAGCTACTGTTTAACCTGCATATCTGTGCTACTTGGGAGTGAGAAGAGATGCAGTAGTTGCTGCCAGGTTTAGTTCCAGGGCAGCCACTTAGTACTTTGGTTCTGTACCCATAAGTAAAATGGAGTAAACTGTCCTGAGATGCATCACTGACCATGCTTCAGACAGGAGCAGCACTGATGTGCATACTCTGGAATTGTTCTTAGGTCGCTTTCTTGACATCCACCATGTCCCAAGTGGAGAAGGAGCGAGAAGACATGAGGCAGCAGCTGGCTGCTCAGAGGCAGCAGTGCAGAAGCCTCCTTCAGCAAATGGCAGCCCTTAGGCAGGAGCAGCAACACAACGTCATGCTGGGTGGAGGTAAAACGTTGTGCCGTTGGGGACAGTGTGACTATGGAGGCGCGCCTTGGCCAGTTGGCCCTGGCCTCTGTGAACAGATCTACACGTTTGGTGAGTGCATCACGTGTGAACTGTACATGCCACGTGTCCCTTCCAGGTTCCTCTGTGGATACTGTTCCAGTGGAGGTTCATGAGGCTTTGAAAACCGCGATGGAGAAACTACAGGTAAGCAAAGAATCATCTTTTAGCCCCACTACACTGCTCAGCCAGACTTTGACCCAGTGTCAGACACAGCACACACAAGCTGTGGGGGAATAAGTAGCCAGTGTTCCATAATAATAATCTACTTCCTAAAAAGCTTATCGCTGCTTGTTGCAGCACAGGAAAGCTTGCAGCAGTTACTCCCCTCCCACCCCCTTCAAAGACTAGAAGGGCCTAAAACTCATCTGTGGTCTTTTTCTAAAGAAATAGCTGAAAAACAGACTGTCTTTACCCTGCTGGGATGAAGCAGGTGGTCTGCAGTGTTGGAGCTGAGTATGACCAGAGCTATGCTGTCCCAGCAGTGAGAGGATTAAAAAGCACTTTGTTTCATCAGCCCTTCTGCTTCCCAAAATGCAGAGATGCCTTGTTACACCTTCTCCAGCTTTTCTCCTCTCTGTCCTTTTTAGCATCAAATTGGAGACAAGTTGTAAAGGCAGCGAGATTTGTTCCCTAGGCTCAGACCAATGTGAATGGTGGTGTCTGTAACACAGGTGTTCTCTGTAGCTGAGCAGTTCAGATGATTGATACCAGTTTTTGTGTTCAGTCCCGTTTCACAGAGTTGATGCGAGAGAAAGCTGATCTGAAGGAACGGCTGGAAGAGCTAGAACACCGCTGCATACAGCTGTCTGGGGAAACGGACACCATTGGTACGTTTAGGCAACACCAGCACAAGCTTGTTCAATGCATTTTTGATTTGAGGAACAGAAGGTCCCCATTAGCTTTTGGACCTGGAGCCCTCCAACTGAGGACCTGAGCAGTTCAGGTCTCCTGCTGCTGCCTAACTGTGCTGGATCTCCAGCTCAGGGGTGGATGTGCTGGATCCTCACGCCACAGAGTTCTGTGCTCACCATAAGGCTTGTACCCTAATCATGCTAACGCTTACTCCTGACGCTTCTCTTGTATTCTAGGCGAGTACATTGCATTATACCAGAGTCAAAGGGCTATCCTCAAACAGCGACACCAGGAGAAAGAGGAGTACATCAGCAGATTGGCTCAGGATAAGGAAGAGATGAAGGCAAGGAATCTTTTCTGTAGTACTACTACAAGCAGGGCAGGTCTGGGGAGCACTTGCATAGTCCAAACCTTCACGTGTTCCTCCTCAGCTAGCTTTAACTTGAAAGTTGCTAATTTTGTGACAGAGGCAGGTCTGCAAACTGTAGTGCGGTGTTTGCAGCCACCGGGATGTGCGTATTTCATAGGCTTTCCTTTACTTTGGTGCAGATGAAACTACTGGAACTGCAGGATTTAGTGATGCGTCTGGTCAGGGAAAGAAATGAATGGTACAGCAAGTATGTAGAAGCTGCTCAAAACCCTGAGCTGTTAGCAAGCCAGAATGAAAGTGTACTTCCAGTGGAGAGGCGCATTGAACTCAACGCTACTGATGGAGAAGGTAAGCTGCAGCCAGGACAAGTTCTGTGAAATGGGATAACCTGAGGTCTTGCTGTTGTGCGTGGATGGGAAGAGTTACCTGCCCGCCTTGTCTGTGTTCCTTACAGGGTTACGGGAAGTGAATTTATCAGATGAAGCAGAGCAACAGGCTGCTGTTCATCAATCCGGTTTCTCCCCCACTGACAGTAAAGCTGCTCAGCCAAGCCAAGAGGACCCCACAGCAAAGCAAATAATGCAGCTTCTCCGAGAAATCCAGAACCCTCAGGAGAGGCTGGGCTCCCTGCTGGAAAACCCCTGCATTCCCTTCTTCTACCGTGCTGATGAGAACGATGAGGTCAAAATCATGGTAGTTTAAGTGGCACTAAGTCTTATTTACAGCAATTTTCTATGAGCTTGAAAGGACTTAAGTGACTTGTGTGTGCCCATACCTCTGCTCAGTGCCCTTAGTCAGAACAGACATCTACTTTAAAGACATCAGGAAAGAGGGCTTGCGTCAGACGGAACTTGATCATCAGACCTCATCTTCTCTTTCTCTTTCTTCTGTTACTTGGTGTGCTGGGAGTACAGGCAGACTCAAACTAATCCTGGGAGGCAGCTGGTGCTGGTGCTTCTGGGGGGAAGGGAATTCCATGACTTCTGGCAAAGTGACTCAGTCCCTTGTCCCAGCCTGCTGCCAGCACCCACCTTACAGCAGTGACAGCAGCGGTTCTGGTCCATCACTCATGACTGTAACCGGCCTAGTTCTTTCCAGGCCTCCCAAAGTAACTAACTTACTCTGGTAATGAACTCTCTGGACTCTAAACAGGTTGGTTTTGTTTCATACTATGTATCTTAAACTTCCCACTTTCTTCTGCAGCCTGCCTCTTGCAACAGCCTTGAACAGCCAAAAGAGCCAGGCTCTGGCTTGCTGGGCAGCACTACAGCCCCATGTACGCTCATTGCTAGGGGAAGGGACTGAGGGTCGCCTTTTGAGGTTTTTTTGGTTACTTGACAAAGCTTTATGTGATTCTTGGGAGTGGGGTGGAAATGTAACTGCACTTTGAAGGATATGTTTCACTTGTATGTGTCTGAAGGTTTTATTTATTTTAAAAAATGGGAGAAATAAGTAAAAGGATACCACTTAATAAACATGCTTTGTTTTGAATGTCTGGACTCTAGGGATTCTAGTTCTTCATCACTTAAATTTCCTCTACTCCCATTTTGGTAAGAAGTGCATTAGATGGGTAGAATCCAAAATCCTGTGGCCACCATCACAAGTTCCTTGGCCACACATCAGCAATAGAGGTATCAGCTGGCACTTCCTTGAAGCTGTAGCTGTAATTGCAAGGAGAAAACAAAACATCCTGGGAAGAGACAGCCCCTGAAGCAGCAGCAAAGCCAAGCCCTTGGATGTGCAAGTGGTGAAGTGAACTGCAGCTGGGTATCCTGCCATGAAATCTGCCTTTCAGCCAAGAACTGCCTGTTCTTAAGATGGTTAGGTTTGAGCAATGGATTTCTAAGGAAGAACGCAGGGGAGCTTTAAAGGACTCGACTGTCACAGCTGTGTGAGCCAAACATGAGCCTGGGCTCAAGAAGCACACACCACCTCCCTATTACCCTATGTCAAGAGATGCAAGCACAGGAATACTGCATCCATTTTTGGGTTTGTTAACAACAAAAAGAGAGACCATTTATTTCTTCAGTTTCAAGTTGGTCAAGCTTTACACTGCATGGTAGAGAGAGCTTTTCTTCTAATGCCAGCAGCAGATTAAGTTGGGGCTTTTTTTGGTTGGGTTTGGTTTTTTTGTCCTTCAAATGGTTCATCTTGATTTTTCTATATACAATTGAAAAAAGCATAGACAGAACAAGGAGTGCTTCCCTGTGAACTCACCACAGGAAGACGGAAGCGGTTTTTTGAACTCCTTTCATTTGAATGGCACCAGTGGTACCTGTTGTTAGCACCACACGAGTGACACAGGCTGCCAAGCTCCTGGCTGCACAGGTTTGTGTACATAGTGTATCTCTGTAAAATGCTGTATATTCCTTGAAGAGAGACTAAGCCTTCTGCAGTGTTTATGGCTGCACAGGCTGTTCATAAATCTGTACCATAACTAACAGGGACAGGGCTGTGATTTAATAGAGTATTCTAAATGAAATAAATATTTATTGGATGTTCTACTCTCGTACTGTGAAGGAGACAAGACCAGTGAAGGTCTGCAGTCTGTTGCAGAGGTGACTTAATCCTGTTACAGATTTGCTTTCTGAATAAATGTATTCAGATGGGCACTGACAAGTTGTATTTCTTCTGTTTAGATCACCTTAAATGTTAGCCAGAAAAAGGGAAAAAAAATAATTACTTCTTTATTAAAGAAAGTGCTGGCTCTGCTCTAGAAGCCCCTGCCCTGGGAAGGTGGTTTCCCTTTGCGTCCATGAATATTTTCCTGTAGGCAAACTGCTGCCAAGCCCAAGACATTTCTCTTGGCTAGCATTTCATTTTTCACCCTGGTCCCTTCAGGAGAGTTTCCCTGACACCACCTTTACTTGAAGCGAACCAGGAGCTGAACTACTGTTCAGCTGACACAAAATTGCTTTAAATTGGAGTAACTCTACCACTTCTGCACCTCTGATTTGAAGAAGAGTACAAAAATACTTCCTACAGGGCCTAAGTACCAAACAACAGGAAACAGATGTTACGCTGTGAAGAGGACACATTTTTTGACAAGGTTGTAGATCAGTGGAGAGGAGTTTACCTCACCTAGGCAGGGTAGCTGGTATTCTTGTCAGAATGTACTTAGAGGTTTCTAGTTTTGCAAAATAACACTGCTAGTTACTTGAACACATACATAGTTGCCTTCAAAAATACATTCTTTAAGAACAACCCTATATATAACACCAGGGATAGATACGACAGTTCCAGTGAGGAAAAGAAATAGGCCAGGGTAGGGCAAGCAATGGTTATTGCCTCAGTTGAGCAGAAGCTGAAGTTACAACCCCTAAAAACATGCAAGACAGAGCGAGTTAGAACACACACAGGAGGGAAGCACTAGAGACCTGGTCCAGTCACTCAACCCACACCTGCATCTACTGTGAATGAGATCTTCAAGGTGATTTTTAGCTTATTAGTAAGTCTTGCTAGGGTACAGGGAGAGTCCACAAGCAGCACAGGCGGCTGCAGCCAAGAGCACTCAGGGCTAAACCAGGCATCAATGTTACAGCGATTTAAGTGAGCAACCCAACACTGCTGGTGTCTTCCTGCAGAAGTAGTGCTGGAGCCCCCTTGCACAGCAGCTTAAGGAACCCACTGCAATCCTTGGGATGACAGGGCTACGTTCACAAATTACGGACAAATGCGGCCGTCACTCTGAGAAGCAGCGACCACGATCTGAGACCCATACCCCTCTTGTTCTGGCATGGAGACAGTGGGAACAGGTTTACCCTGTTTATACCAGGGGAGAAATCCCACTTCAGCCTAAAAGCAACTTCCAAGGAGGAACTGGCCACATGAGTTAGGTTGTGGGTAGCCTGTGCTTCATATTTAGGCCCAAGAGACAGCACTTGACAGAGAAACTACACCTGCTTGCTGTGCTCCAACAAACAGCCCAGGCAAAAATACCTTTTTATGAACCAAGCAGTTTTGTGTCACAGAAGCACCTCCATGCATTTTCCTTTACAGTGGAGAAGGGGAGTTAATTTCCACATCTGATGAGCTGTTTCACTCTACTGCAGCTCCGTTCCACCTTCCCTATCAGCGATAGCACCTGCTCGCATGCATAGCTTCCTAAGCTCTAAGGGATGAAAAAATTAGGTTATAATTAAACACAGTTTGAAAATCACCCAGAGAAAGAGCAAGAGAAAGAGAGATGGTTTTATTCTAGTCGTAGAGACCTTCATTATACAGAAATGATAGTTTATTTCATCCAATAAACAAGAGTGACAGGTAGATCACAAACTGCATCACAGCTACTACCAGC
Source organism: Mesitornis unicolor (assembly GCF_000695765.1). Lineage (NCBI taxonomy): Eukaryota > Metazoa > Chordata > Aves > Mesitornithiformes > Mesitornithidae > Mesitornis > Mesitornis unicolor. The sequence continues at coordinate 22,180 of NW_010156533.1, forward strand.
ACTGAGACAGTTCACCCACAAGTCTGGGGTAATACAATAACCCAACTGCACACAGCAGAGAATTTAACAATCAGCTCAAAAACTCAACATCAGGATTTGGTTAACTTTTTTGATGTGTGTGTATATATATATATATGTATATAGATATTCTTTCC
>NW_010156533.1:22365-45450 GCF_000695765.1 Mesitornis unicolor
CCTACTTAAGTATTTCCTAAAATCCACATGGAAGCACAAATGGCTTTAAACACCTGGACAGATAGAGATTTTTCATCTTATATATATATATATTTATAGATATTTATAACAGTAAAGATATGTTTCTCATTACTACAATATACTTGTTTAACTCCTTGAAGCAGCTGGGAAGAAAAAAAAACGAACCAGTTTCACTACAGTCACATCTGATATGTGTGTGTCACAAAATACAAACAAAACAAGCCATGTGTGAGATTGGAGGCAGACCATTCCAGGACAGAACAGCTAAGAGGCAGGCAAAGAGTCTCAGAGGGAGCAGGCCTACATGTCAAATGGTGGTTTTGGGCTCTCCGGGCGGGAGGGACTGGCCTTGCCCGGCCGGCTGGAGGTCAAAGACAAGAAAAAAACAAAAAAAAGGGAAAGGGAAAGGGAAGGAAAAGGAGGAGAAGTAGTAAAACAACAGTTAAAAATACAGAAAGGAACTGGCATCAGAACAACAGAGGATCCACAACAGAAATTAAGAGCAATAGCACTGAAAAAAGAGAACTTAAATCTGAATCAGGCCTGGTTGAAAGCCTGCAACGCAGGTGGCTCATTTAGAGATATGACATCCGAGATGTACAGGGTTGATATATTTTTAATTCTCAAGTCTTTTTTTATTTTTTGAACACATGTAGCATGAAAAGTAAAAACCAAACCTCAAGAAGATGAGTTGCGATCGACAACGGTTACAAGTTTCCCCAAACACGTACCATCCACATGCAAGAAAAGGCTACGGAAGAAGTCACCACAGTACCCAAAAAACACTGAAAGATGTGCTTAGTCAAAGCTGAAATATTTTCAACATTACACAGCAAACTCCCTGAAAACATTTGGTTGTCTGTTTGCAAGGGGGGAGCAGCGTATCTATTCCCCTCTCCCTGCCGGGTTCAGGAAAGTCAGCCAAAAAGGATGATGCAGGACAACGGCTGGCAGGAGCCAGTGCGTCACCAGCAGCATTTCCCAGCTCTTTCGGGGAGCTGGGTGCGCGCAGGTCCGTGTGCTCCCTGCACGCTGAGGTGTGTGCGCTATCTCAGACTTCACTCTAGCAGGACTATGCCGATCCATTGAGTTCCCCCCTTCTTGATCTCCCTGCCTCGCTTAGATATAAGGTTGATTGCACTGTTCCCAACATTGATTTTTGCACCTTAGAAGTCAAACTAATACATAGGACATTTAATCTGTTCCTAACGGTATCACATGTTTTGACAGTATTTTTTCTTCTAAGTCACGCTTTTGTCTTCTTAACTACAAGGAAATAAAATAGCTACAGACCAGTCCTAGGTGCTACAGCTAACTGATGCAGGCAGGACACTTATCCAGGCTAGACCAGGCAGATGAAATTACTGGACGGACAGCCACCACTTGGACTTAAGGACGTCCCTGCGACTGATCTCTCCAAGGAGCCTGGGTACTTCAGGGATCCATGCCACTGAATGAAGGCTACTCTACGCTCACAAAGCAATACAGGACGCACGAGTGAAGACGAAGAGCTCAATCACTAGGCTAGTGCTTTACGACACACCAGGAAGGGGTGGCGGGAGGCAGAGATGTGGGATGGATGAGAGGAGTGACTGTGGCTGTGGAAGGGAGGGTGGAATGGGGAAGCCGCCAGCACGGCATTCGTCGCCAGCTGTCTACAGCCTCGAGTTATAAATCTAAGAGGGACGGTTCAGCCGGTCGGATTATGGTAGGTCGAGTAGGTGAGGCAGGGCCCCTTCTGCTGTGAAAAAGCAGAAAACAAAAACAAGAGAACACACACTGTGGTTAGCACAGCAATTGCAGTCACAACTACACATGCTTCTCCACCTCGCCTGAGCCAGCAACAGAATAAAACTTGAGGCACAAACTACCAGAGTTCAACTCCACAGAGGAGACTCACAGGTTTACATCAGGCCTCGCACTGGCCCTTCTGCACAGCATGGATCACCAGTAATGCAGCCCACTGGACAACCAGTTTTGCTTTCCCTCTGAAATTTGGAAGTGCAGATATTAATTGCCAGCGAGTGCACTGGCTCTGGAATGAGAGTTGAGAAGCATGGACAACAGTGAGCTCCTGTATCAAGCACATGACAGTCACACAGCATGGATGGGGTCCTCTGAGACGCGCTGCTGGCAGAGGTTCTTGGCTGGTTTGGAGGAGCACCTTCTTCCCTGCCCTCGAGGCTACTGCAAGCCTGAGATTCCCTACTCCAAGACACGGTACTTTGATGCTAAGGGCAATCTTGCTGCTTTCAATGCTCTTGTTCTAGTGCTTGGCAAATACAGTAAAAGAAACCCTGGCCATTGCTACTCCTTTCTGTTTCAGCTCTCTTGCTGGTACTTCAGCTGTATAAGTAGGCAGCAACTTAAGTGTTTGCTTCTGCATGGATTAAATGTTCTAGGATCTCCTCCCTGTAAGGGACTGGGGAAAAACAATCATGCTGGTATCAGAGGAGCATAAACTGGGGCAAGCTCCCTCATCTTAAAAAATGAACCAGAGCAACACCACAGTCCTGTTTATTAGGCCTCAGCAGAATTTACTGCTCCATATCTATTAAGCCCCAGATCTCAAAACAATTATAACCACTTGTTCCTTGCCTTGGGAAATGATACATTAACAAAAAAGCTTCAGACACAAACATTTCCAGATGTAATTTCCTTGGCTGAAAATGTCACTGGGGACTGCAAGACCCCATTGTCAGCATGCCAGTCAAGTCACTTTTCCTGTACAGCAAATAATGATGGGATTAAGCTAACCTGGAATTACCATCACTTTGGAAGGATGCTGAAATAGTACTAATCTCCCAGAAGCAAAACTTGCAATGAGATGTTACAGCTGGGGAATCTGTGAACCTGAGTTTCATGACATGTGGGACCTTCACATTACCTCTAAAGGGTGCTCATGGTATAAATGCAGCCATACCAACCATTCAATGGCTACTACTGCCATTGGAACAGCACTTCAATTAAAGCCTTACAAAACTTCAGCTCACCCTTTAGTGTGATGCTGTTGCACTGTCACATGGCTTAGAAGTCTTTTGGGTTTTTTTGAGAAACTTGAAGGGCTTTTTGCATTCCAGGAGCTTGGAGAAGTTGTCCTAAGAGCCTCTGTGGATGTATATGAAAAAGATGCCTGAAGTCACTGGACTGCGTATGTGTTCTGGCAAGAGGCCACTTGACCCTACCAGGATAAACAGGGTTGAAAGGAGCACAAGTATTTTACAGGTAGATGTAAGGTACACTACCTTTTTGGTAACATAGTATGATTGATTTTTGAAGACACCTGCTTCTCTCAGCACTCAGAGTATTTTAGGGATAGAGAGACTGTCACTTTCTAAAGCTACAGGTTGTGTCTCTGCTCAGGTTTTGCAGACTTGCAGAGTCTGCCTAGTAAGGTTACAGAAGGCTGAAAACGGCTTCCCAGCAGAAAAAGAGACAGAAATCTATCAAGCAAGATCTACCCCTGAAATGCTGCTTCAGTCTGTCTCACTGCATTGCCAAACAAGCCCTTTTACATGACTGAAAAGTCACCTTCCTCTGTCAGGACAACAAGGAATCAAGTTTTGCTCACAGGGAAGCCTGTGGCAGTCTCCAGTTCACAGGAAGTAAGACCCAAGTCCTGTCAGGAGGCTGAGGAGAACGGCTACACTGTCAAGTCCCTTGAAAGCAGTTTTTGAAACTATACCCAGATGGAACACTGAGATAATCATACCTAGAAATCAGCAGGCTAATGGAGTTCTGCTGATAAGGACCTAACAGAGGTGGTAAAACACTGTATTTATTCCCTTGGGCTGCAAAAGGTTTGAGGTGGGGTTTTTTTTGAGTTGTCTGGGTTTTGGTGGTGTTTTGGTTTTTAATTTTTATTTCCTTGGTGCTCTTTATGCCAAATTATGAACAGAACGCCCCATAACAGCGAGTCCCAGAACAAGGTACAGACAACAGCAAGCCTCTTTTCTGAGATTCTTCACCAAGATGCATGTTTCTAGGGCTGCCAGGGATGTCTGCAGTAGGCAGAGTATGGGAGGAAACTGCGGATCGCTCCAACACCTCTGCAGTATGTCACCAGTGAGGAGGGCTGATGGATGACATCTTCAGAGAAGATGTCAATCCCTGAGCAATCACTGCATTGGTTTGACGTAATGTGGCACCTCTCAGCTCTAACTGCAGTTACACGCAGCAATAACAGAGCCCATCTGCTGCAAGATGGGGGCTAGCTGTGAACCCCCCGCTCTGGAGCAGGGGCTTGGACTCATGCTATTCTTGCCAAGATAGGATTTCAGCACACATTCCCCCAGCTCTCTCTGCCACACCAGCAGCAAGGGAATCTACAGGAGCTGCTGCTGCTCCACTCCTCTCACTCAGACCTTTCCCTTCAAAAAACATCCAGAGGAAAAGGGCCCAAAACACCCCCACCTGCCCTGTTCTGCCTTATCTGCCCCTTTGTCAATAAGGGCTGGATGTTCCCAGGAAGAAGACTTGGGACAATTTGCCAGATCTCTCTCTTCACACCCCCACCCTCAGCATTAACAGGAGTTGTTGGGCCAGCACAGTACACATGAGCCTGCCCCATCACCCTGCTACTTCACTGAACAAGTACAATGCTGCAAAATGCAGGGAGAGGTAGGAAAGGGAAACAGGCAGGAGTTCAGGGCAGAGGGTTTGTGGGGGGGCATACGAATCACTAAACCCTTCCTCTTGCAGGAGCAGAAGGCAGAGGAGAAGGCATGTGAATAGAAGCAGAGGAGTAACCTAGAAGGTAAAGGGTCATGTGGAGAACAGGCAAAGGGAGTTTGCTTCTAACAGTGATGATGGGACACAAGGATAACAGGGAACATTCAATGTCAGTTACTCTGCACTCAGAAGTCCTACTATTAATGACCCAAACTATTCCTGCCTTCCACGAGCACTAGGGACACAGGGAGGATGGGTGCACTTCTCAAGCCAGACATTAGAATATAAGAAGAGGAGTCTGAACTAACAGCTCCCCAAGTTTCTATCTTGATCCTAACAGAGCTGACAAACCAAATCAAAACCGAGTTCATTCAGTGGATCTTTCAGTCAGCGTGGATAGAAGCCAAATGAAAGACACACACAGTTTAGACCTTATTGCCAGAGCTCATTCCCCCATCCCACCTCCTCTATCTGGAAGCAGAGAAAGGGTCCTCCAGCAACTTTAAGTAAGGTACTGAGGCTTCCCCAGCTCAAGCAGCTGCTCTGTCTCTGATCAGCCAGTTTTTCAGTTCAAGACTCCTCCTTTTATGAGATCCTGGGAGAGGTGGTTCATTGGACAAGGGACTCTGTCACTAATACAAGAACTAGGCAGCAGAGGTGAGCTGCAGAGCAAAGTAATGGAGGATGGGGACACAATGACTCATGCATCGCAGGGAGAGTGCAAAACGTACCGTGGCTGCCAGTCCTCAGGGGTCACTGATAGTGATTCTGAAAGACAACATGAAATCAACATGGCAGTTCAGACAGGTCAAGGCAGAGGCCACACAGACTGTCAGGAAGGTGGAACAGAGACACACACTTGCACACACGCACACTCGCACGTTCCCCTCCAGAACACAGCACGAGTGTGCACTGCTGGGTAGGGCTGGACTTCACCATGCAGAACTTCACACACACAATCGCAGCCTCAACATCGCACACATCCAGAACCCTGTTGTGCACAGGGGTGTGTGGAAAGTCATCCCTCTGATCACATGCCTGCTGGCCACCGCTCACTCACCTACCCAGCAGGTCCACTCACACATCCAGGCTGGTTCATAACCAGCAGTTACCTACATCTCAGCACCCACCAGCTGGGCACAGGGCTTGACTTATTTCTCCCGGAGGACTCTTATTTTCTGACCATATTATATGCTAGACTTGAAAAAACAGCTCAGGAAAGAGGGAGACAACATGCAGTCCTGAGCACAACCCAGAAAGGGAAGAAGCAGGTGAATACTTGTTTTGAAGGTCATAAATCATAAGATCAGCTACTCTGATCTGAATAATCCAGGTCAAAGCTGTGTGAAGTTATGCTTACAGTGATGCTAATCACTTGCATCTTTTTCCTTAGATGGACCAAAGAACAGAGAACCCATTAATGCCTTAATCAGATTTTTCCAGTGGTTAAGTCATCCTCACTTAAACTTTATTTCTCCATTGAGCTTGCCTAAGCTCTTTCACCTATAGGTTCTATCAAACTATTTTAAACTGAAGATACTAAGTACCTGGAGGAATATCTTCATAGTTTTCCTTCCCAGAGCAAATCCTCCACATAGCTCCAATAGGCATGTATTCCAAATGTATACATTCATTGTATACAGATAGGACCTTACATTGTTTCTAACTTTCAGCTCCCAAAGATACATATTTTGCCATACTGACTTCCATACTAGACTGAATAAATGCTAAGTACAGAGAGAAACAGGATGGCAAGTCAATCTTGTTCTAAAAGTACTTAATTATATGCAAGAAAACCTTCCTGTGCAAGAAAACAGATCATGTGGTGTTTATATGTGAAAGCATGTGTCTATACAATTCTGTTTACAAGCAAGAAGTGCTTGTAAAGAAGTTTACAAGCACTTGTCTAAGTTCATCATCCATAAAATCAGATGGTCACAAACTGGAGGCACAAACTGCCAAACTTCTACTCAGGCATCAGTGTGCATACACACACAGAGTACAGCCAGCCACCACCACGCACTTCTAGTTCACTACATAACACCAACTCCCACAGCAAAGCCCACTCACACCATACACAAGAGCTTTGTTCCACACACACACACACACACAGAGTAGTGTAGCCTAAATAGCAAGTGAAAAGATGGGTATTAAAAAAAGCAACAATGGAGATGGCATTCGTTCACCCATGGCAGAAGGACCCGAGTCCAAGTGCTAGCAGGGAACATTCTTATTCTATATACAGGAGAGGAAGAGAAAGAGTCCCTTGTCATTGGAAATTCTCCATTCATCAGTGAACTCAAATGACAAGCTGGCATCAGGATCCGGAGGAGTCTATGAACAACTGGAAGAATCAGAGAGGGGGATCAGAGAATGAGCATCACTTCACAGCTTCTGGAATTACATTCCCAGCTCCAGATCAGGGCAGTGTGTAGCATGCAATCCAACCTAACATTTCTCCTTCTAAAGCAAGGGACCGCTTAGCTAAGTATGAAACACTGTCCTCCAGTGCTGTTCCCTGCCTTCCCCTAAACCCTTCTACCTCATGCAAAAGGCAGAAAAGCCCTTAAGGTAGGCTATGACAGATTTCTTTAAAAAATGCCAATTCATTTCAGCACATTTGGGAAATCCTATCATAATGATCAGGTATATAGAATATTTTCATGAGTGAAGAAATGAAACAATGATAGAAGAAAGATGTAGACAGAGAAAAACATAAGTATACTAAAACCAAAACAAAGTAACAGTATATGGAAAAGCAGGGTCACAAGAAGCAAGAGCCAAAATACACAGCAGAAGCATGCTGACATCCACAGGTGCCACCAGCAGGACTGCAGCCCCTGGGGCAACACTAAGGCATGTGTGGACAAGTTACTGTGGGAGTTGCATCAAGGTGCATCGGGAAGACTGGGGCAGAGGCACCAAGAAAGTAAAAGCATTTGCACACACCAGAGTCAAACTGGTCTATAATCTCCTTGGACTCATCCATCTCTAGGCTGGATACAGCCTGGCAGAGAATACTTCCCCTCCAAACAGGCAGTGCCAAGTGTGAGCTGGGGCACTATCACAGCAGGAAGACTAAACTGTCTCTGCCATATAACATCACCACCCATTGACTGACTGAAAATGGCAAAGCATCAGACATGTGCCACCAGCACCCACTGGAGGAGAGGTATCTTCCATGAGGGAAGTGTTCCCTCTGGTCTGTCATTAGGGAGTTTCTGGCTGTGTTCATTCTTTACTCTGCAATTTTCTTCTCTTCCTTACATGGAGACCAAGTACCCAGCATAAAAGCACTCCTGGTTGCAGACTGCCTCTTAAATCCTGTTCAGGAAAACGTGCTTAGCTGCACAGGGGATAATCCCTTATTACTACGTTGGAGTGTGTTTGAAGTGACTGAACAGGAAAGGAATTAAGTTTCCTAATGGGAAAGCAAAGCTGTGTGATATGAACCTTCTAGACTGGAAAATGTTGAAGTTGATCACAGAAGCAACAAAAATGCCTAAAAAAAATCCATTTCCCTGCTAGTGATATTGCAATATTACTGTAGCCAAAAAGCATCTGAACAGCTTAGATGAAGGTCTCTCCAAGTGACCTTGAAGAACCCTGGGCCAGGACAAAAGGGGCAACTTCAGACTTTGGGAAGCCCTATGCAGAGGGGTACCGCCTTGAAAAGTTTATATCACTCCAGTCCTGTGCTTTTTCTGGTGATCACCTCTTACTTGCGAGTAGAGGCATTGGTATAATTACTTTAATAAACTCCTGAGGTACAAGGTCCTCCTCCCCCAACCTTTGCACAGAGGTTTATGCAGAGAAGAGGATGTCCCTCTGTACCCAATAGCTGCCTTGGCATTGCCTCATCTGCACAACGAAATATCAGTGAACAACAATGCTCCTATCTATGGACCCAATTCAAATAGTCAAAGACAGTACCCACACCATGCACTCCATTCTACTTCTATGGCCCAGGCAGGCTAAATGCTGACAAAGCTGCTACCCAAAAACTGGACATATTCCACCTGCATGGAGCAGCATTTCAGGACTTACCTGGGAACACCAGGAGGAGCACGATTAGGTCGAGAAGGAACCTGAGGTGGGGGCCCAAAGGGATCAGGAGAGGCACCTGGCCTGGAGGGCACAGGGGGGGCACCACCCAGCGTGGACCCACCAGCAGGAGGTGGCCCAGGAGCTGGGCCTCGAGACCCAGGTCTGGCTGGTGGAACAGCGGGAGCTCTCCTCTGTGGCGTGGGGCTGGATGTAGGAGACCTGGCAAACAAACAGAGAAATTCAACTGCAGCAACAGGTCTGGGATCCCTCTGTGTCATCATCACGTCCCCACATGCTGCCTTCAAGTATTCCTTCTTTAGTTTCGTGTCACTTTACGCACCACCCTCTGGCTTTCAAGGGCCACACCAAGCTTCAGGTTGCCTTCAAAACTACTTCAGGCCCCATCTAACCTGAATGTTTAGAAGCCTCCATATCCTCTGTAAAGATGTAGCAGCCCTACAGAGCTTTCAAGGCCTAGGAGCCTCCCAACACAAATATCCAGAACTCTTCGTCCACGGGGAGAAGAGGGGAAGAGGAGGACTCCCTGTCTCAGTGAGAGGCCCCAGCTAGCCACTGAAGAGGCATCAGGCAGATCTGTGGGGCTCTCCCCCTGAGCCTCTGGTACCTGCGTCCAGATGGTACGCTCTGCACCTGCAGCCAAGAGTCGTCCACCGGTGGGGGCATAGGGGTGCTGATAGTGCTGGTGTTGATGTCCCCGATGATGTTGAGGGCCTCTTTCAGGGCATGGTACATGCGCAGCATTTCGTCACGTCGCTGGGCCTGCTCTGCCGATTCCTCCATCAGCGTATTTTGGTCACTACAGGAGTACAAGTTTGCCAGCAACTCCGAATGGATAAAGTCCTTGGTCTGCAAAGGAGCACAAAGAGTGAATTAATTTCCACTGTCGTCCCTAAAACACTCCATTCCACCCCCACCTCTTCTTCCTCCCAAGCTGTGTTCAGTTTTTCTTCATTCTTTCTTTCCTTCCCTATTTTTGCCCTTCTGTGTCTCCCCATCTCCACTGACCACAGTGTGATAAGTACATTGTTTATCATGAGGTGCATGATTGTCTTCGGCATGAGGTCTCTGATGGTTTTGTTGACAATTGCCATGTAGGAATCCACCAGGTTCCTGATTGTTTCCACTTGTCTCTCCAGCTGAGGGTCCATGGAGTGCATGAAACTGTCTGATCCATTCTCCTCCGCTTCACTGGCCTGCAGAGAAAAGGAGAAACAGATCGGTTCTTCAAATGTAACAGAATCAGCTTTCCATGAGGGAGTTAAGAGAAGAAAAGAAGGGACCACACAAGAAGGATGTGCAATAAATAAAACTTATTTAAACTTACATTTTGCATTGACAATTACAGCTCAGCTTGTACACTCCAGCTCAGATCTGAGGAGCTTTAACAATAAAGCTGCTCTCTTAGTAGAAAATATTACACAAAGGTGAAAGGCAACAGGGACTCCTAACCCATGTTCACAGGCTATGGCTCTAGTAAATATTCAAAGCTGTATTTTTACTTTTATTGTTTACAGCTTCCTTAAAGGTTCTTCATCTGAGCTTGGTTTTCCATGCCCAAATTCACTTTATATCTGAGAATCACACCATAAATTAAGCTTTACAGGCTTGCTGACACACTGCATCTTCTTCCTCAACATATAAATGAGAAAACAGATACAGAGAGGTGAAATAACTGCTCACCTCAGTCAGACCACAAGTAGATGGAACTACCTAGAAAACCTCTCTCATCACTTCAACTGCAAATCCTGCACTGTAAGTCATAATTATCTCTTCTTTCATACCAAGCAGATGAATCTGTCAGCCTGAAACGCATTGTTTAGCTTTCTATAAGGTAAAACCTGGACTGTGCCGTTTGGCAGCAAGCAATCGCCAATGCTCATCCATTTGGGATTAATTTCAAAGCAGCAAATAATGAAAAATCTCTTGTCCTCGTCAATGCTTATTTAAAAAAAAAAAAACAAACAAAAAAACAACCCTTAATTTTACAAAGAAAGATTTTTCTTTTAAACCATCCCAGTCTGAAGGATTCGCAGCAGTGTAGGAAATCACTTCTCTTTTGTTTTGGGAAACAAAATATATGAGAAAGAGCAAATTGTTTTGTTCATTTGAGCTTTTCCTGGGAAGATCTTACATAATGAAGGAACGCAAGGTCTCGGTGAAAACAAGGTAAAAGGAAGTGTATGTCAAAACAGGGCAACTTAAAAAAAAAAAAAAAGGGTCAAAAAACCCCAAAATAAGTTTCACACCAGGATTCAGAGGTCATACAAAAAGGGAGAAATAAAAAGAAAAAAGGAAAACTCAAACCAAGAACAGAAACAAACAGCAGCAATCCAACAGAAGGTACAAAGAGGGAGAAGCAGCAAATGCCTCTCAGGAAACTGTGACAAAAGGAAAAAAAAAGTGAGAGAACTATCCAGTGAGAGCCTCAGGGGGCAACACAGGCAGAGAGGGTCAGACTTACTTTGTCCTTGTCCTGGCAGGTCAGTTTGAGCACACGTGGAAAAATTTAAAACAAAAAGGGACAAAAAAATAAAAGAAGACTTTTAGTTGGTCTCAGAATTTGGAGAATATCCCATAATAGCACTGAACAAGCAAAAGACCAATCCCACTAGAATTACATAAATACCTAGATTACCATGGAGGAGGAACATGTGAATTGTTTAGCTAAACTGAAAATCAAAATGGGATGCTCTGCAAAGGAAATCGTATAATTAGCAAGAAAGGGCAACTTGCCTACAACGGCGACTTGTTATTCATTACATATGGCTTTGAGACAGTCAACCTAGCCACCAGCGTTCCTATGTCAAACCACTCCTTTTGAACACCAATAGGTGGCATTATGTCCTCTAGGAGTATGTGTTTAAGGGGCCAAGACTGGTTCAAAGCCAATCTCAAGTCATGTCACTGTTAAGGTCCAGTCCCTAATGCTCTTTTTGTAACATCACATCAATTTGTCAGGAAATGCTTTAAGGCAGAAACACAATCTTCAAGTGTAAACAGGAAAGATGAATGCAAGAAATCTATTGGAAGCAAATACAAACAGATAAGCAATTATCACTTTTCTAATGGGAAAACTATTTATAGCAGCTTCCTCTCACAGAGGAATAGGAAGGCTTTGAACAGGAACATATACCACAATTCTCTAGAACACACTTTTAAAGCAAGTGTTATGGGACAAGGCTAAGGGAAGAGATAAGAGGCCTCGCTAAAGGAGTATGTGAAGGTATCTACCAAGCAAAAGAAAAATTCAAAGAACATCCCTTCCTAATTGGGTGGAAATGGGAGAATAACCACTGATAAGCCAGGAAGCTCATAAGGCTGCACAGGCTTACTGAAAGGAAAGAGACAAAGCCTTCATGGACTTATTTTTAACATAAGAAGATACCACTATCATTCTTAAGATACACACTGCATTCCTTCTCACCCCATTATCATGGCTGTAACTTACCCCAACACGCTCTGGGTAGACTCCTGCACGAAGGAAGGAAGCCTTCCAGCTATCCACCTCCTCCTGGGTCTCACAGGCCAGCTCCAGCTGCCGGTAGTCCTTGTAAACATTCCTGAGAGGAAGACAAACGTTTTATTCTTCTTATTGCAAATCAGAGATTTGCCCATATTTGAAAAAGATGTCAATGACCAGGGAATCTGCCTATCATTTTAAGGCAGAGACACTTAGTTCCTTGCTAGTGTTCCCATGATAACCCTGCAGAAGGGAAAGGAAATGAATTCTTTTTATGAGCAAGTTTGCCCCAAATCTGTTGTGTGCTTCAACGGGGCCTGAAGGAGATTCCCTTTTCAATTCCGCTTTCTGCTGGACTTCTACAGTCAACCTAGGACCCTCATCTCCTCTAGTTTTCCAACTAAGAATGTTGATTATGAAGAATCCAGCCACAGCCAGAGACCCAAGCAACCACACCAAATAGCTGAAGGCTAAGGTCACACTGCAGGCCATGCACTAGAGAAGAAAGAAAGTGGTACACATCTGTAAAACCAGACTTCTTTTTGAAAGTCCCCAGTCTCCTCCAAAAATGGCTGTCTTTAATGGCTTATCCTTATCCACACATCTTTCCCAGACAGCTATGCCAACACACTCATCTTGACTCTCTCCTATCTAATATTGCATAAATCCCTTCAACAGCTTGGCATGTTGAGATGTGAGCATACCTCTGTTCAGTGTTGAAGAGAGCAAAGATGTGCTTGCTGGACATGAACCCCTTCTCGACATCTCGCAGCTTCAGGTTATCCACTGGTAACATATACTTCTTCTCCTTCTCCTGAAAAGGGGATCAGTAACAAGTCTCTCACTGCTCCAACAAAGCCTCTACTCTGGCAGCACAGAGCAGTCTGTCAGCAATACAGGCTCCACATCACCAGGGAGGCATTCTCAACCCAGGTTCTCTGTTCTCATGTCTGTGAGGAAAGGGAACCTCTGGAAACAAGAGTTTTGTCCTTCCAGACTGCTTCTGTGATGTGGCTCCGTTAACTCCTCCAGAAGCAGGCAACAGCACGGCACTGTCCCAGTTTCCCAGGCTGTGGTCAACATCCAGGTCCTCACTCTTCCTAGCATGGGGTAAATCAGCACCAAGACCCACAGCAGCCACTTGATGCCCCAAGCAGGTCTCTGCCTGGAAAAGGCTCATCACACCTCTTCTAAGGACAGCATTAATGGGGGTAAATACTACTGCTGATCAGGGCAGGGGCAAGCCCTGCTGTTACCACCTCAGTGTTTTACTTTTAATCACTACAAGCCTATATCCAGGTTCAAGAAAAGCCAGGCATGTGATAGAGAAGCTGGTTTGACACAGAAGTTCTGGACTATATAAACTTCACCTCTTTAGAAAAGCTGACTTTCTCACCTCATCCTATCACTGTCCTAACTATTGGTTACAGTAAACCCTTTTAAAGTATTAAGTAATAATAAATATGCATCAGAAAAGAGCAGGTCTGGCTACAATAATACAGGTTACTGTTACATTATCTGAAGGCCCCTGGTGGTGAAAAAATGAAGTAACTGTGCTCACTAATGAAAACCTCATGCTCTGAATTATTAGAAGCTCAGGCAATACGGGTACTTTACTGCTTGATAAATGTTAAAAACCAGAGCCTGAAATTTTAGTGACCAGATTCAGAGCTTTAAGGGGCCTGTTTTTCAGAGTAACTGCACTCACAACCCTCTGGTCTGGTTCTCACAGGACATCTCCAGCCAAACACAGAACGAGGCATCCAAAAACCAACCTCAACATTTTTGATGCTAGGTATCATCTTTTAACAAACAAACTTGATCTTAATTTTTACATTTACACTCAGAAACTAAGTCAGAAATTCTCCCTGCTTAGTCTCAAAGCTGGATCTCCAGCAAATTAACAGAAAGAAGTGAGTTAGGTTTAAGGTCCCCATTTGGAACACCCTGTTCCAGCTGGGTATTATACCCCAACACAACAAGAGAGGGAGCCATCACACTGGTCTCCAAGAGGCAGAATGCAGTTCTCCAAGACTGAAATAGAAACACAGCTTACTTTTGTGTGCAAGCATGCATGTGTGACTGTCCCCTTGTGAGCATCTTGTGTTTGTAGGCCCTTCTTGGCTGGAAACAACAAAACATGATTGCTCTCGGGGAAACAAGAATGGAAAACAAAGATAGTCAGTGAGCAGAGATCCTGAGGAGCTTGGCTAGAAAACAGGGGCAGGGCAGAGCAGCAGATAAGGATGACAAAGCTGCTGAGCTCAAACACCCAGGGGATAGCAAGTCAAGCCTTAATGTCTTCTTAAGTTTCAGTTAAATCGATTTTCTAAGGATACCAGACAATACAGAGTTCAGACATCCCCAAAGATCAAACTATACCAGGCCATTACAAAACTTATGCAATGAGAAGTCAGCACCTAGAAAACAGAAGAGATCACTTGGGTAGCTACCAAACTCTGCATCCTCTCTCACCAAAGATGCCAGGCTATGAAAGCGGGAGAGCTCTTCCAAGCAAGTTCTGGATTTTTCAGTATTGTTGATCTGTCGAGATTAGAGGTGGGCAAGCACTTTTGTGATGGAACATCTGTCAGCCAGGTACTGGTCTCAGAGCCACACAGACCACTCAGGTTCTGTAAGCCACAAACAGCTTCCAGCTTCCTATTGCTTTAGAAATTATTACTATAGTCATATTAGTTATTACTATGCTGGATTAGGTTGACCTAGTGACCTGTAAGTGAAGGATATCAACTGCTAAGTCCCTAGGTGAGACAGACTATCCTCACTGCAGTCTCACTTCACTGGAATTCCCTGCATTCCCCACAAAGTCTCTGGGCTAATCAAAAAATAACTGATGTTAAAGCTGTTTGAGAAAAATCGCTCTGCATTGGAACCACATCATTCCATAGAAATCTAGCAATGGAGTTATTCTTCAGGAAAAAAGTCAAAAGGTAAGGGAATCCCATGTCCCAAATATGGAAATATATGCTCTTTGCCAGAGTTTCAACTTTCAACCCTTCCAAGCTCTTGAATAAATGCTGCTGTGGGATCAAGACAACGCTATCTCTGCATACTGATCTTTCCATACACCAGAGGAAAGACTCGTATATCTGTCTGCCAGCATAAAATATCAGTCCTCTGAGGCAGCAAGAGCAATCAAACAGAGGACACTGGTGCAAGGCAAGAAACCCCCAACCCACACACGCTGCAGGGCAGTGCACACTGCAGTGAGCCCCTGCCACTCTCCATCTCCCCACACTTCCCCCCTCCTGGTCCCCCACTTCAGCCTTTCCAGCTTCTCAGTTTTCAACCCAGCCTGTTTTATATCAACACTCTGACTTCATTTCCTGAATGTAGAGACAGGAAAGTGTGGAACGAGCTGCCAAGGGCTGAGCCTCTCAAAACTTTGGCTGAGCCCTCTGCCCATATGTTAGCAATCTGGCAGTATGTGCTATGGCTGAACAGCATCCTGGCCAAGAGGGGAAAAGGGCTTCTCTCTCTTTAGCTTTCCAGACTTGGAGGAGGGGGTGGGAAGAAGAGGAAGAGCCAGCACACATCGAAATGTGAAAGCAGTTTGTTAAATACTATATTCAAAGCCCTCGGTCTGATCCCAAGAGGCTTATGTTGCTCATATTTCACCTCATCTATAAGACAAAAAAAAAAAATCAGGCAAAACTCTCTCTTAGCAGCAGAGTATGTTATGTAAAATGTGCACACTGGCTGTGAGATAATCTGTAGAGCTGTGAGGCCAAGGAGAGGTAGTGAAGAGGCAGAAACACTCAGACTGGCCACACAAGACAGAACATGGACGCTCAGTGGTGGCTAGGGAGTGTTGTAGGCATGGGGCTACCTACCCCTCATCAAGGCTGCTGCTCCCAGGGGGAGTCACACCACTTGCATGGCGAACTGCAGAGAGAGATGACTGCAAGCTACTTCCACAGGCAGGATAAGTGCCAGAGGATTACTCCCCCGCCCCCAGCATAGCGCAGATACAGCCATATGGCTCTGTACTTTGCATCTACCAAAGAAAGAAAATGCACATGGCCAGGAAGGAGACCAGGATCCATGAGCCATTCCAGTTGTGGGGTGTAAAGCAAAATAGTTGGAGGAAAGCAAAAAAAAGAAGATGTTGCAGTTGCAGTCTCATGTTGCAACATCCTTATTGTGGCTACACACCTTATTGTGGCTAAATTCTAGAGACTGGTTCTGGCCAGAGACAGCAATGGCTTGCACTATCATCTTAATTATTTGTTGCTATCCTGTAGGTAATAACCTACAAGAAGTCCACAAAATTCAGCAGGCCAGCCTGACTCAAAGCATTTCCTCCCATTCTACTGGACTACCTCAACAGCAAGTTACATTTTCCTACTCTTGGAGATATGTGACATAAGCTGACAGATGCATGTGTGGGCTCCCCTAAGGTTGGAAATTGGCACTCACAGTACAAGAAAGTAATTGGAAGAATTACTAGGTCTCAGTTTTCATTTGGAGCACAAATAAACTAATTAAAGGTTTCCCTATAGCTGTTATGACAAACACCACCTTTTGCACAGAGACAAGGGTCTATAGATACGGGAGAAAAAACACTGCCATAGTTTTAATTGGTGCTCATGTGAAATTAGGAGAAATTCATCTTGCTTAAACCTCTTAATCTCCTTTCCTTCTTCTAAGATGTAAAGCACTACGGGTAAACAAACCTGCCCCAGAGATGAGTGGAGTTTCAGTCAAACCATTTGTGTTAAACACATGCACAGCATTCGGGAACTCCTGTGATAAAACTCTACTCAAATGGAGAAGCATTAACACCATCATAGACAATAAACACACTGCATGAATACATGTACACTACAAGATCACTAGGAAGAAGTCTCTGAAACACAGTCTGGAGCATTTGAAAGCAACTTTGCTGAGCATTTGTAGTTGAACACCCCCCCACACTTTCCTTTTTTAAAGTAGTACATTAGAAGAGCAGATTTTCTATGCTGTGATTCTTCCAGGAAGCCCTAAGTCACACCACAACATACATTAATCTCAAGAACATCTTTCCAAAACACAGCCTACTTGTAACACTTAACTTTTACCTCCAGAGCACAGTTTACTGGACGCTGTGGTCACTGCTCCAAGCTGCAAGCAGCTGTAATGGCTTGTTTACATCAGAAAGCTGCATTGGTTTAACTTAAACAACACATCCTAAGATTTTAAGCTGATTTAGTCCAAAAGCTCTGTAGACACTAGGCCTGGACTCATGTGATTAACCACAACTATTACTGTTGGCTTAGTAAGCACAGCAATGGTAATCAACTCACCTGCACGTAAGTAAAGATTTTTATTTACATCAGCTGAAATAATGTGCAGATTTTAAACAGGCAGCTAAGGGCAGCCTTAGGAAGCTGTCAGAGCATGTACAAGAAAGCACAGGCAGAAATGGAGTAGCTTGAGAGGGGCTACAGCACCCCAAACTCCACTGACACGGCCTCTCTAAGGTCACAGCAATGCCCACCCGTCTTTGCAAAGGACAAGCACACATTTCTTCCCACACCTGTCCCTGTGCCAGGATAGGGATGAAGCAACCCCAGGTACTTGACTTGCTTTGATGAGGTACAGTGCAACACACAAGCAGAGTGTTGCACACCTCCAGGAAAAGGAGAGGGCTGGTTATCCTTCCCCAGTGCATCATTAGATTCCAAGTGGGAGCTCAGGGTATTCAGATATTTTACCACAAATCTTAACTGTCCAAGAGCATCCACACAAGAGAAGGGAATCCTGGAAAGGAGATGCGCGGCGTACATAAAACCCTCTTTATCCCTGCAGCACCAGGGAGAGAGGGAGCAAACCACACGGGCTAGGGCGAACATCTGGAATCGTTACATGGGAGCCAAGCGCCACAGAAAGCGACAGCATTCCTCAAGTTTCCATGCGGGGTAGGGAACCTTCCTTTCCCCCGCGCAACCCCATCCGTCAGCAGCTCACTTCCTGCCAACCTCCGGCCTTCCCAGCAGCCAGCAAGCTCCTCCCTCGAGTCTAGTTAGCTTTCCACTGCCACGTCAATTGAGGCAGAAGGACAGAAGGGAAGCAAGAAGGGAGAGAGCAAAAACCAGAAGAGGGAGGGAGGCTCAGCAATGCCAGACATAGTGGGGGGAGAAAAAGAGGGGATACGGACTGCTCCTGCAGTAGCCAGAGGTGAGCTGCAAAGGCAACTGGCCAAGGTGGGTCAAAGGACCCTTTTGAGGGCTTGCAAGCAAAGGCTGGTCCAGTTTGAGCTTTGCTCTGGACCCCAAGCAAAGGGCTGATCTACAGGAGAGAACTGGGCAGAAGGAGATGAGGGTGTGTGGGGCCTGGGAATCCTCCCACACAGCTCCATGGGGAAGAAAAGGGGTTGAATGAAGCAACAAGTTCTGCACACCTGGGTGACAGCCAAAACTTCACAGCATTTCCTCCTCTAACAGCAGTAATTGATTTTTTTTTCCCTCTTTCTAAAAAGGTGCAGCATACTACAGGTGGAAAACAGGTACCAGCCTGACACCAGCACTGGAAGAGGAAGGCGCTTGGAAGCTTGCTCCAAATTGGAAACACACAGAGAGCAACATTTCTTCTTCCCAGATGCCAGAGGTGGATGTTTTTTCAATCAAGACTCGGACCTTCTTTCACCCCATCTCTGCCCCCAAAATCCCATCCCAAAAGCAGGGAGGGGAAAGGACTAATGAGCTGCTGATAGCCGGAGAGCAGATCGCAGAGGCTCCACTCCGTCTGCCCAGTGTTCAGACTACCTGTTCAGGACTACGAGATTGTACAGTAGTCTGCACATTGGTTAGGCTGTGCTGGGATACACCACACACTGCCAGTGCTGCACGGGGACGGCAACACCTGCACGGCAGAGGGACATGCTTGGAGCGGGGGGGCTGCGGGGATTGCTGCATGCCAAGTTCACCCATCCCTCAGCCTGGGAGGATATAACCCTTTGGAGCCATGCTTGATGGCTTTTACCTGCCTGTTCACCAGTCTACTTGCAACCCTCTTATTCCTCCCTCCACCTCTCTCATCCCCTTCTTCTTTCTTTCAGCTTCATGCACTTGTCCCAGGGGTAGCTGTGTTCTGGATAGCTTGTGTTTCACATGCTGAACTTTGCCATAAAATGCAGAGATAGACACACAGGCCTGGTGGAGTTACAACTGCACTGTGCTTTGCTACCCGGTAAGGCAGAATCAAGCACAGGAAGGTGACTGGAGAAAAGGGATTTAACATTGTAAAGAATGCTGGTCATTACTATAAAGAAAAAAACCACAAAGGATTCAAAGTCAGAGGTTTGGATGCTCTGGAAGTTGTGTTTGGTTTGATGTTTGTCTGGAAAAGAAAGAAGATAAACAGTGAGTGAAAGCATAAATGAGGATTGATTAAGACTGGATAAGATATTATCTATGAGAAAACATGCACTTGTGAAAAGAGATGAGTGAGTGAATGAAAGAGCTCCACAGAGGATGTAAAGAGAAGGAACATGCTCCAGAGAGCACCTGAGAGCAGTGTGAAAGCAGGAGAGGAAGAGCCTCACAGCAGACCTGCTCCTATGGTCTTTAAATAAGCTGGATGCAAAAACCCAGCTGCAGCTGGACCCATCACAGCAAGTTTCTGATGACTCATGGGCACCAGATCAAAGACAAAAGGATTTCTACCAGCAGAGCTGGGCCTCAAGGACAGACTGTTAAGGGACAGGGGGGAAGAATAGTGGGAAGTCCATGTGTGTGCAGTGGGGGAAAAAAGTCTCAGTATTGATCAGTGTATTTATTTTTAAACTAGAATTCTGTACAAGGCATTGACAGGTACAAAGTAAGCAGCTATCTAGTGACTGTCAATAAGGTCACATCATCCCCAGGACAGGAGAGAATACCTTTGTACTTCAAGCAAAAGAGACGGCATGAAGACAGAGAAAGAGCCCAAGCACAACTGGTGCATAAAGAATATGAAGCACCCCACACACTCCTTAAAGTGCCTAAAACTCTGCACCCCCCATCTTGCACACACACAGGACTCAAATGCACTGACATAGCATGCAGCACGTGAATACTTTTGACAAGCAAATAAGGCCATATTCTCCTCATGTAGTCATCTGTTCTTAAAAGCCCCAAATTTCTTGTATGTGATTTACCTGAGTAAGGACAGAAGGTCCCATCTGCATTGTGCATTCACACAAATTCCCAAAGGAAACAGCAGGCACATCCACCTACCCAGCTGTGCAAACACTCCAGCACAGTGGCACAGTCACAGGCACCCTTGCAGAGCAGAGAATGCGAGGGTCCCCTCCAGCAGGGAGTAACCTTTACTCATAGCACAGCACTCATTGCATCTTGCCTACAGTGTCCCCACCAGCAGCAGCTCTAGCCCAGCTCACAGACCCTCTTTTCCAGCAGGCACTGTGCATTTCATAAGGGAATCAGGCAGAAGGACTATCTGAATCAAGTTCTTGTATCATGTCCACTATGGTGCTTGTGAGCAGTTAGCCAGCGTACCGTGCTGCTGCACCATCCCTGGGGATACTGTGGCCTCTCTGAGCAAGGACATGTCCCTCTATATTGCCACAGCCAGAGCAGGCTCCTCCCCAGCTCTCCCTCCTGCCACTGGCCTGCAGCACAATCCCACAGGGTTCAGGAGGTACAGGTATCTCAGGAGGGTCTCCAGGTCTTGGGAGGGCAGCTTTCTGTGGGGCCACTCTCCATGGGGCCAGTGTTTGACTCATTGAAAGGAGACAGGAAGAAAAACAGAGAGCCCAGGAGCACACACACATGCTCTTGGCAGCAAGGCAGAGCTGGAAGCCAACTTTCCACCCCCGCCTGGCCTGCTCTTTCCTTCCCCTCCCATTCCCCAACACACTCCTTCAGGCCCCTCCAGAGCATCAACAGCCATATATCCCCACTGACATGTAATGCTGGGCCCTTTAAGACATTTTAAGTTTCAGTTCCTTTCTTCAGAGGCAGAAGAAAAACAAGCCAGCACTGCGGAAAGACTGGTATTTCGCTAATGGGGTCCAGATGTCTTCATTCCACAGACTCTGGGTCCTGGCTTGCAAAACAGGGCAGGGAGAGGCTGTGCCCCCACTCTTCCCAGCTCCAGATGTGCGAGCCTAGCCTTCACCCTCACCCCACCACACACCTTCTCACCCTGCTCCTTCCCCCATCATCACCCATAGCTCAGCCACCAGCACTTCCCTCCACACAAGATGGATTCAGCTCCCTCCTAACCTCTGGAAAGCTTCCAGAGCACAGGGAAACTGGGACAAGAGAACCCCTAAAAGTGCAGAATGGGGCAGACAAAGCCTCCCTCTTCCTCCCAGAGATTAAGTGAAGAAAGGTCATGATGTACTGCCTTGAGAAACACATGAGGATATTTCAGGAGCTGTAGAGGACACAAATCCTCCTGAACCAGTGGAGAGGGAAAGCTCTGGGATAGACATGCAAAGATAACCCTGTCTGACACAGGACCATGAAATGCAGACAGCTCTGTGGGATAGAGGTCTTAGGTTTGGGATGGGAATCCTCATGCTCAAGGCTCTCCAAGCTGCCACTCAATTGCACCAACATTTAGCCTGACTCAACTATGGAGTCCAGGTGGACATTGCTGCCTTTATCCCTCACAACAGCCAGTGATGAAGGAGGTGAACCTGGGGAAGAATCAAATAAAAACATGCTCCCCTTTCCTCCCTGCTCCCACTCAGCTGAAGACAAAGGCTCCTTTCTCAGAGGCAGCTCAGACCTCATCAGCACTGGCTCTCCTGTGTTTAAGGGACCAGGGCTGGTAGGGAACTGCTTTCATTAGGCAGCTCTACCTCTTGCTATGAAGAAGGGAAACGGTGCAGACCTCCAGTTGCTATTGACCCCCTCAAGGCTGCCCTCCCTCAGGAGGGAAGGGAGGTCCAATCCCCATCCCAGGCAACTGGAAATCTATCAACAGTTTACGCATCCCAACTGCAGCCCTCCCTCCCTCCCACTCCCCAGGGAAGAACAGGGTGTTCTGATCATCTCTAATACAGATGTAGCAGCTGGCTTTGATTAAACTACTTGATGTTTATAACCACTCAACCTGCATATGCAACCTAGAGGAAAGTGACACCTCCCTAAGCAACTCTGAATACAAAGGGCAGGGGTCTTACAGCAGAGGCACATTGATTTAGTGAAAGACATTTCAGTGCCTGGTTCTTTAATTAGGAAATTGCTGCCTGCTCATCCATAGCAGCACAGCAGCAGTCTCCACGCAGAAAGTGGTATTTAGAGGCTGATTCATCACCATATTTGTCATCATTTCCACCTGCCGAGAATGAAACAGGCCCACTGATATGAACTAGACAAGAAGCCAGGCCTAGCTGCAGCTCCCAGGCATGCTACTGTGTGCCTCAGAACACAAAACACAGTAAGCAGCAGAGCAGTTCCTTTATTTGCAATCAGAAACCCCAGTCAAGTCCAAATGCATGACTACATCATACCAGGCATTTTTCATCCACCAGCACATAGAGCAGGGCTAACCCTTTTGATTACATCCTTACTAAAACCATCCAGCTTTTATTTCTCTTTACAAAGTAATCAGAAAAGAATTATCTACCTCTGCCTTGCACAGAAAGCAACACACCAACAATGATAATTTCAGCTGCGACATTTCCAACCACCTATATCATTTTCCACTAAAGCAGAAAGATACCACAGCACAATGCACGAATTCCTAATACAC
The DNA here is from genome assembly GCF_000695765.1 of Mesitornis unicolor. Lineage (NCBI taxonomy): Eukaryota > Metazoa > Chordata > Aves > Mesitornithiformes > Mesitornithidae > Mesitornis > Mesitornis unicolor. The sequence goes on from NW_010156533.1 coordinate 45,296, forward strand.
AAGTTTTTCAAGCAGAGTAGGTCTATGTTCCTATCAGTGATACCTCACACATCACTGTACTTTGGTTAAGAGTACTGCTGATCAATTCACAATTCAGACAGTTTTACAAATGTGTTAACTGGCATGTTCAATATAGAAACAAAAAAACTACATTC
>NW_010156534.1:0-12816 GCF_000695765.1 Mesitornis unicolor
AAGGGGAAGGGGAAGGGGAAGGGGAAGGGCTAAAACAAGAGTTGAAACTGTTTTTACTTGTAAGGAAAAGCAACCTCCCGGCTTCTTTATATAGAAAGAACTTGACTTAGGAGTAGACTTTCTTAGACTGTGGTCCCAACACCTGGAGCACTGTAGTAGACCTAAGCTACAGACCTGGCATCTTGGAAATATATAGCCCTTGCCAGATCCTACTCCAGGCCCATCTCATTCACTTCTCCCAGGCTCCTGCACTTTCCAGAAGAAATCCCCTTGCAGTGACAGAGTTATTGCTCTTCACCCCCCAGTAGTCAGTTGGCAGCCACCCATTGGCTTCTGTACAGATGATACTGCCAGATTAAAGGAATGAATCCAAAGTCAGGTTAGAATAAAATAAAGGTGGCAGGAAGATGCAAAAAAATCAAAGCCAGTACTCATGACAAGAAAATACACAAAGTAGGGAAAAAAGGAAGGGTGTATCCATTCTAGGAAAGCCTTTTCAGATGGAAGGACCAAATAAAAGATAGGAAAGAGAGGAATAATGTGAGATACTGCTAAATGGATGATCACCGAAAGTTGGGAAAGTAGGGCAGAGCACACAGGTCTGTTGGAATAGTTTGTTCCCTCCATTCTGTTTTTTCCCCTCAAATTCTGGTATATAAATATAGAAAGCACAGAAAACTTACAGTCAAGTCAAGATTATCTCTACCAGACCTAAGGAAAGAGGTATGACAAAGGGGAAATGGCTTTAAAATTTTTTCTTACCTGTGTGTGTATATATATATACACACATATACATATATATATATATAAAATATATTAATGTGCACAGCATCTGCTGGCAAGTTTCAATCACAGAAAGTATACTCAATTCTCAACCTTGCCTGTTAGTAAAATGGCTTCCAAGGGTGGAAGGGCTGAGGCCAAAGCAGAGAAAGACAGAAACACACAAAAACACTAAACAGCCTGTGAAGTTTTTCTGCTCCCATGCATTTCCAGTGCCACTCTTCAGCAACCATCATATTTTTGCGTGTGGATAATTGAGCTATAGAATCTCCCTCAGAGATTAATTTTTCCAAAAGGTCATCTACACACAATTACATTACTGCTTTTTGTACAAATCTTTAAGATCAATCATAAATTTATTTTGATCCAGATTCATTTTGGAGGATTGATTCTACAGCCCATTGTAGTTAGCTTATCACAGTGCTATGCAACTTCACTCAAAGTGAAACATGTTAGCTAGGAAAAAGAACTGGCCCAAACCAAACCGATCCTGAAACTTTAGGTATGCTTAAGGATGTTTTTGGCACAGAGTCTATCCATAGGTAGAAGATGCCATACGGGTTATATTATTAACATTAGACAGTTACTCCACCAAAAGAACAGCAAGATGATAAGAAACTTATTCTGGAGTCAAAAAATAATCAGGAAGTCAACCCTTTTGTTTTTTCTGCTCCCTGTCCTTTCTCTTAATTTAGTAGGTTTAAACACACCCTGAAAAACCTTCTGCAATACATCCCATAAGTTACTTAACCTTACAGCAATGGACAGAGCACACAAAGCCTACAGGAAAAAAAATCCCAAGACTGTCTGTTCCCACATTTTCCCACAGGATGGAAACATATCATCATATTATAGAAGTACTTATTACAGTTTTACTGAGATTCTTGGAATTTGATTCTGAAGATCACACATAATAACTGCCACTCTTTGGACAAGAACACTGCCAAAGTCTATGAACTTTAAACACTTCCATGACAGAATGAAACTTAATTACTTATTTTTCACGGTCTTAAGCCGTTATTTGTTCATAAAGACTGTACTCATCACATTACAATTGAGTAACTTGTCACTGTCACTGAATTATCAGGTAGAACCTATCAATATTTGGTTCTTTTGTTATTAAATTTGGATAGAAGTCAATCCGGCATGCAAGGACCAAAGCTTCCCCCTATGACAGTGAGAATCTGGAGTAGCCACGCTGCCTTCACTGGTGTCATCTTGAATTTGTACTGATGGTAAGAGCAGAATTTGAACCTGATATGGTGTCCCATCCCGAGTACTCAAGGGTAATGAGCACTTTAATTATAGCTAATCTCAGCACCTTCTGACTCAGATAGGTCTGGTTGTAATAAATCAAATCAGGGGAAGATCAGTTATATTAATATAAGAGACTTGTCAGTATAATCAGCGTATTAACTGCATCATGTCAGAAAAATCATTAGCAACTTCTAGGTGTACACAAAGTATTTAAATAAATTTCATATTGAGAGGCACTGAAAACTAAGACGTGGGAACACCTGTTATGGACTTTACCCAAACCCTCAGCATTTTTTAAATTTTGCTCAAATAGCTTACATGCTGCCTTTAAAAAGATCTGGGATACCTAGTCCATTTCTTCAGTATGCCTATTATTCATCCAACCCATCCAAATGTGGCAGTATAGAGGTAGAATGAGTGAATCCAAATAGCAATGTTCAAATTTAACATAGTAGATGTTGAAGAATGTATCACAGAGATAACCAACCCAGCTGCTTGGGTTTTTTTCCAGTACCAGTATATGTTCATGAAGGATGGGGAAGGAGGGTTGTTATACAACAACCACAGTTTTTCAGCCCCACTAAAGAGAATTTAATGGATTTAGAAATCCAAGTCTAGTTTGAACTACTCATGAAGTTGAAAAAAATTTATAGAAGCTTAGATAATCTGAATTCCACCACCCAATTATATTATTAGATGGAAAACCTGCACTGATATTAAATCTAAACTTCTTTTCCACTCAAGTCCACTGAAAATCAAAGAAGTTTCAGCAATACATTAGTCATTCACTTCCAACACTGGGATGAGTCCCTGGCTGGGAACAAAACTAGCAGATGTTTCTGTTCCTGCCACTGTCAATTTTGATGGAATTTCTTAGGCTACAGCCTCCTACCTGCATACATAGCATAAAGCACATACCTGCCAATAACAGCCTGGGTACAACATGGAATCCTGGTGACAATCAGTCCTGCGTGTTTGCTAATGCTTCTAAATGCTCTTTTCTGTACAGTTTTATGACCATATTTCCCACTTAAAGTCTCCTTTGCTTTTGATGCTGCTGTTGCAGATGTTGGCTGCTGAATGCTGCTGATCTCTCAACTGGTCTAAACACCACTCTACTCAGTAACAGCCTCTTGCTTAATGTATGGTTAAGGGTCCTGACAGTCAATTTGTCTGGTTCTGATTTGTACACTTGAAAAGGAAACATGAAGTTAAGGCAGTACACTGTCAGGCATGTGGCAAACACAAATGCAACTGTTATTCTGACTCTAGGAGGTAATTTGGAAAACAATAACAGAAAGAGCAACAGCAGCAAGCCGTAGTACAGCTATTTCTCTCTAGGCAAGCCTGCCTACTTGGGGCAAGAAGATTTGCACCCCAGATTGTTGCATGTTTGCTTTTATATATGTTATTGGGATGTATTTCTGTGTACTTAAATTGAATTAATCAACTTTCTCCCCAAAGTCTACAGAAAAACAAAATTCTAAAGGCAAAAATTCTAAAAAAAAAATTTCAACACTAAAATACCTTGATTGTCTCTTGTAACTATTTGGAACATCTGGCTACGTACAGCCTATTTGGTGCTGGAAACAACACATTTTGTTGCCCTGCAAGACTCCATTCTGACAAACATTCTCTTTACACTGCAGAGCATTCTTCCTGTCTCTCCCATCTCTTTTCTCTAGATTGACCTAAAATCTATAGAAGGTGACAAGAAAAAGTTTTGCACAGAACACAGTGCTAATAGAGCAGGCTGATAAACTTTGATCATCCATTTAAATGGAGCACCAAGGAACAAAGATATGGCTACTTCTCAAGACAAAGCAATTTTTCAAGAGTGAATTCCAAGCAGGTGGTAACTAAGCAACAGCTCACCCATACAGGGACTTTGATCACTTGACAAAGCAGATCAGAGCAACACAAGGGAAAGAAGACTAGAGATTACAAGAAAAAAGGGTCTTTTCTTGGCCTATCAGAAAGGAAGATGGAAAATAGACCAAGAGATGCTGCAAAAAGTAGCCTGATTTAGAGAAGCGAGCAGCAGAAGAAAGGAGCTCATGAACATTTTAGTAAGCATGCTTTATACTTTGAACAACTTCTTTTATATCAATACCTCTCTTGCTTCACTCAGTGTTGACTGAAATATGTGGGGAAGTGGAGAACAACAGTGCCTCTTCCTAGCTCCAACCTTGAAAGTTGACATTTTTCTGGCCTCAGGCCTTGCAGTATCCACGTGGAAAGAGAACTTGGCCAGTGAAGAAGGAGAAGATGGGTGTACAGAACTTCAGAGGACTTGGGACAAATGGCAGCCAAGCTGGGGAGATAGTCGCTGAAGCCTAGGGTGGAGTTCATTTCAGACCATAGTGATTAGGGGCACATACATAGTTTGCAGGTGTGGAACAGACTCAGTGATGAAGAAAAGAATGTACTATGGGATTAGATGTAGAAATTAATTAATACATAGGAAGTGAGAGGTATAGGGAGAGAACAATGTCTATAGCAGGCATTGTCACAAACACTTGAAGCAGGTAATAAATAAAACACAGATGGCTGGCCAAAAGAACACACAATCCTTTTCAAATACCTTATGATTCCATTGATTATAACATTCAATTTTACCTCTTGAGTCTTGCAGTACTATAGGTATCTCATCATATTATTACTGCTCTATCTGCATATTGCAGAACAGTTCCAATGCTGTCTCCTATATGAATTAAAACAGCATTTGCCTTCAAAGGGAGTTGAAATAGGGTCTGGGTTTGTAAGTGTTTATTTTTTGTGGGGGAAACCTGTACTGGCCTCACAGATAGGAAATGAAAAGATTACAGAATCATGAGGTCAGTAGTCAGACTGGTTTTTCTTTTTGTGAAGAACCTTACTATCTTTTCTAGCCCTTAAAGTCACTACACTCCTGAGGGAAAACAGAGAAGAACATTTTAATTAAAAATGAACATCCACAAAACTTTATAAGCCATTTCTGCAATTTCATTATTCTAGCTAAAGAAGAAAGATACTAAAATATTATTAACATCCCTTAAAATATTTATTAAGGGAAATTTATATTAGCTGTCTCAGTCCAGCACTACTGGAATGATCCCATTTCTTTGATATAGCCAAGATAAGAACTAAAATAATATTAGAATAACAGCAAGAGCATTGATGATGTAACTGAATTTTAGAGGCTCTGATGAAGAGTTTATTTTCCTTAATAATTGGCAATTATTAAACTACAGAGTTTCTCCTTATTAAGTGCAGAGTCCACTCAAGATCCTAGGGATCTTGAACTGCTTTTTCTCTGCGAGTTAAGAACTGCTGCAAATGACAAGGATACAGCATAAAATGTCATATGTGTGGTGAGTACAATTAAAGATTTTCTCTCTGTATTTGTTTGAAGACTGACAGCTCAGCCAACAGGGCAGCCAGGTTTACGCAGCTTTCTGTAAGCTCATTGACAGTTTTCCCTGTGAAACTCTCTTCCTGGCTCTCTTCATCAGGTACAATCCTTCTGAACCTTTGTCAGACAGCTCTTCAAGAGCAAACAGGATGGGGAGTCCCACCATGAGCAGCTATGAAGTCTCATTAAAAAAAGCCTTTCACACACTGTTGTCCTTGTTCTGTATTATAATGATGGTTTGCCATAAAGTGCAAAGAAATGTTATTCTAATGAACAGAGGAGAGGCACTGCTACACTGAGGCACGATTAATGAGCTGAAGTCATTCATGAAGTAATTTTACATGTCTGGCTGGTGACCTTTGAATTTGAAGAATTTTATTGCATGTAAAGTATAAAAGGAGAAATTATTTGGTTAGCATAGGACGTATTCATGGTTTAACAATGGGATTTGGAATGGGTTATGGTCTACGAAAAAAGGCAGTCCTGACACAAAATAAGATCACTTTTTCCCCCTCACTCCTTTTTCATATTGCTTTGATTCAAATGCAATTGAGGGCCCAGTTCTACTCCATGAGTTCTCCCAGGGCTACAACCACTTGCTCAGGAGCCAACATGCGACAGAACTCCCTTCCCTTGGCAAGGCCAGGACAACTAGAGAGCTTAGAACAGATGAGAGAGGATCTGACCCTATCTGAGTTGGCAGATGACACGGAAAAGAGAATTAAGAAAATTAATATCGTCTTCTTTAGAGGACTAAACTCAGTTCATTACATCATTTTAGAGGGCCCATGGCTTTGAGAGCCCCAGCATGTGCTCCGGTGACCCACACTGTCAGGAGCAACCAGCAACCATTCCCTCATAGGGGTGGGGTCAGCAGAGGCTGAGGCTCAGACTGGCATCGCTTACACTTTGTCCAGACACAGTTAGGACTTGTCCCAGTTTCACTAGGCTATCTGGGAACTGCAACTCTCACAAGTCTACACAAAGCCAATAAAAGCACAAACTGCAAAGCTTCCACGTGGCCACTTTCAGATATGCCACATTGGGTCTGCTTTTGTGTGACTGAACAGAGGAGGAAATAGCGTTCAGGTGCCTATGTTAGTGCTCCAGAAATCTTCCTGCCTGCCAACTCCTTCTTATGGCCCTGCTTCTCAGCATGTGAGGTGCACCTACTGGCTACAGAAAGCATAATGATGTACAAAATATTTCCCTCAGGGAGTCACATACCCCAATGAGTCTCAAAAGCATTCCTGATCAACAGAACAAGGTGCCAGCTGGTGACAGGAACACCCCTTTCCTCACACCAGAATGACAGGCCCACCCACTCATGCTGAGAAGACCTATGGTACTGTTTACTGTACACTCTTGAATATAAAGAAAATTTAAAAAGCTGGTAGCAGGCAGTATGTGAAGGACACAACGAGAAAGGATTGATTAGCTACTTTGTTCAAACTGTGTAATGATCAAAATGACAAATGATCAAAGGCAGCAAAGGACACTACATGTGGCACTGCAAGAATTCATCTATTCACTTACACACTGCTGTTTCCAGTGTGAGGTAAAAACCAGAAATTCTACCTGCCCTGGGATCTGCAAGAAGGAAGGAAAGGACAGAAGCTAAAAATACAGTTAACCTAGTTTAAAAGTATAATATTGCCCCAATCCTGCACATAGAAAGGAACTAAGTGTCTTTGTTAGTGTTTCCTACTCTATTGTGTTTTCACTCATAAATAAAAAAGAAAAGTTAACTGGACCTCAACCCTGAGTACTCATTCCTTTCCCCTTGCCATCGTCTGATTAAGATATCACTTTGCTTCTAGACTGTGTGAGCTTGCATTGGACAAAGTGGTTTGGGCATGGAAATGAAAACTATTTGGCACTTTTCGGTCTCAAAACCAAGTAGAGCAGTTAAATAGCAGGAAGAGAAAGGAATAAAGAAAGTTTCTCCATCCTTTATAGATTTTTCACTCAGTATAGACTGAGTAAGTTTAATAATAATAGGTAGTACATTCTTTCACATCTTTTCTTGTTGTGTGTTGTCATGGTTTATACAGTTGCTCTATCACCCATTGACTCCTTGCCACCCAGGGAGAGGGATCAGGAAAAAGAAAGATCTGTGGGTTGAAATAGAAATATATTTAATAACAGTAATAAAAACTAATATTAATGACAGTTCTAATATAAAATACAGAGTTATATTCAGCCAATACTGTGGGAATGTAGGTCTCACTGGTAGGATGGTAGACAAGTCCCTCTTGAGATGTCAGCCATGGAAGAGAGAAGGAGCAGGAGGGAGTAAGAAGAAGAGGGCCATCCCCAGCAAACTCCCCAGTTCACATTGAATGTAACACTTATGGCATGAAATAATTATTAGTTGGTCAGTCTGTATCATCTGCCCTGGCTTCCACTCCTCCTAACTTCTGCACCTGGTTAACTCAAGGCTGTCAAAGACCTTGATCACTGTGGTAACCTGCATACCAGGACCAGCCAAAAAGCTGTAACAAGGTCTTATCACTTTGTTCTCATGAAATAGTGTTGTAGTCCTTACAAAACTGCAATTTTTCTCAACAGAAAACTGACTCAAGTTCTATTCCAGTAAACCAGAACACATGTAAATGGACAGAGGAGAGGAAATCAGATGTCCTTCCTTCTACTGCAAAAATAATGCAACTAAACTCCCTTTAAGGCTTTCCACCTACTTTTGTTCAACTTTGGATTATAGAGCTTCCTTTGAACTACTGATAATATTATTGCCACAGTATTGTGAAGGCTTTAAACTGCCATAGGACAATATTATCACTAAAACATGCACTTTCTGTCCTCTCTCTCTCTAGCCTCAACCTGTACTTTTCCCTTCTTTTGTGCCAAAGTATTTGCAAGGCCAGGTCATGAACCAGATTGGCAAACCTAACTATATCAAAACTAATCCAGTTTTATTTTGCCAGGTTAATTTTAAGTCAATTTGTTCCCCTTTGTTGGCCATTCATGTGTCAGCACAAGCATGTGAGGGAGGACAGGCATGAGCTGCTGGGGCCAGGGCAGGTTGGGAACACTTACTTAAGCAGCAGTGTCAGCTTAAATTGGCTTAAAGTGATGGCTAAACCATGGCCCCTGGCACAGATGTAGCCACACCAGATACTCCATCATTAACCCAATGAATTGCATAAATTCTAGCAAGAGTGAATCTTAAAACTTCTATTTTTGATAAATCTGTATTTTCTGAAAAAGTGATGGGGAAACTTTTTCAACAATTATCATGGGGAAGTATTTTCAACACCCAACTCACAGGTCCACACATGCTCTAGGCCACTTATGGCACCTTACAAATATACTTGGCTTTCAGAGAGCCCCCGCTGCCTGTCTCTGGGCAGACTGAACAATGGCACAGTACTGTGAGTCAACAGGATTAGACCAAGGTTTTAGTATGACAGCTGCAGGTTTTGAGAATTCACTTGTGGGACACTACATCAGGGATGTTTTCTTATTTTTTACTTTTTTTTTTTTTATTTCCAAGGTATGGAATAGTATAGTTTAAACTGCCCAATGAGAGCAGCAGAAGACCTAAGTGAGATTTGATACTTTGCATAATGAGGTGTGCGGAATATTGCTAATGGATTTAATCTGCATAAATTTCTTCTAGCATACATATTCCCATGCACCCACACACATTCACTCTAAAACTCAATTACTAATGATGAATTTCATTTGTTCCCACATCAGAATTAAGAATATTTAATGAATTGTAGTGTATAGTTAATTATCACATTCATAACTTAGACCTTGCTATATTGAGGCTGGGTGGGGGAAAAGAAGAAGCTCCTCATTAGAGCTGCACCAAAGCAGTGAGTGTGGCAAACACTAAATGCAGGCAGCTGAAGAGGAGGCTTGCAACAATGGCATAAACCTGCTGAGCAACCAAGGGGTGTAATTCAAGGGAAGATGAAGATGGATTTTTGTACAGGTGTAAAGCACCTTTAATGGTTAATACCTTTTCTTTCAGGGGTACCTACAAATATAAACAGAGCAGGGTAAATGTATTGCTAACTAACCCTTAGCAAACCTGGAAAAGAACATGCAAGTGATTGATTAGTTACAGGAAGGGTTCATTCTATTGCCAATTCACCACATATTCCACAGAATGGAGAGAACACAAGAAGCAAGAAATACTTTGTTCAGCAAAGGAAACGCATGCGATGCCTGAAGTAGCATTACTTAAACTTTCCTTCTGGGCTGAAGAAAAGGAGAGGGAATGTACCAGGAGGGCTTCAGCTGTACAAGCACAAACCTGTGCGTGCAATGGTGTGAAACCAGACATTTCTCTCTCAAGTCTCCCAAGTCCCTTGCTAGTGGCAACTAATAATGGATTTGTTTCTGAAACACAGCAAATCCCTCTGCATTATGCAATTGTCCCATCATCCCAATCAGTGAGCATCTCTATTATGTAACATCTCCTTTCATACAGGCTGAGTACTTCCAAGACACAATTTAGCTCTTAAGTATTGCATTACTCTAGGCATAAAATTAAATATTTTACTGTAGTATTACTTCATCTCGATTACGTTGCAAAGAAGTTAGCCATTAAAGAAGTAACACTAGGTTTAGAAACTGCCTGTTTCTATGGATAAAGAGAGAGTTGTGAACGAAACAGTTCAGATGCAGGCAAGTTTAGAGAAGTTACTTTAGGGATTAATCTGGTCCATTGGGGATTGGTTAAATCCTAACGTGTCTCTAACTCCTTTCTATCTTTGGTGAAAACCACTTTTTGGTTTTGATGGTAGTCAGAAAGCAGATCTACTACCCAGTAATTAGCAAGGAGACTTTGGGTTGTATGGTGAACCATGTAACCTTTGAAAGGAACTGGGAAGGAAGAATAACACAGAGAGGAAGTGAAAATGAATGTGAATCGGATATACTTGCGGGGCTAAGCCAGAAAGACAAGTACAGGAGAAGAGATAGGTAGAAAATGGACAAAAACACAGCTAGAGATTCTTGAAACAGATGAATACAGTTAAAAATCTCAGAATAAAACATTGTTAGACTTGCTGAATGCAACCATTCAATATAACTTACAAAGATTTGTATTCATTAGCAATGTCTCATCCCCAAATCTCTTTTGGAGCCTATTGTTACCTGCATTTTATCCTTTGCCTCTTCTTCCCTAGGAATTTATATGTCAAATTTACTGAAATTTACTGTATAGCTTGCTTTTTAAGGAAAATACCTCAGAAATGCATTATGATGACAAATAACTACATTAAATATAATACCAGATCAAAACATTTGTACCTGAGGCTTATTTCCTAAAAAACCTAGACAGACTATTACTATTCCTATGATTTGGTACCATTCAATATTTTTATTTACATTTAGCTTGTATAATCCAGCATGCCTAAGAAAGTTATTTCAGATAGTGACTAAGACAATAATAACAGATTTAAACAGTGACATCCTGTGTCCAGAAACAATTACATCTCAGATGACAATAAGCACTTCTTTTCTGAGCTACCTATTATCTATTCAGGTGACTGAAATAACAAGACCATCTGGCTACTTGCAAAAAAGGTCACAGTCATGACCTCTGTTGCCCCTGGCCTTTGCAGGGAAGAGCATGGAGCCTTGATATTCCAGATATGTCAGACTTATAGGGCTGAACAGTTGCAGTCTTTCTACTATGCAGAGGCAGGTGACAGTTTATTGCTGTCTTTAACCAGTATGTTTCAGGATTCAAGAGTTACTTGAATGCCCTTCATCAATAGTTATTCCATAGTAAAGGAAGGCGTGAATTTAAACCAAGATATGTATTCAAAGTTACTCCACAGACACCGTTATTTTGAAGGCATAAGGCACCTTCATAGTTGGAGTCATGTGTAGATAAGAGTTTCTTATTTTTTTACAGAACAACTGGGTATACTACTGCTGTACTTTGAATACAGACTGGCATCAAAATTTTAGCCCAAATTTACCTCTGTGTTTGCATTGTGGTAAGCTTCAGACAACTCAATGGAGACGAGGTAAGTATATGTCTCCTTACCACAGACTCAACCGTCCCATAGTTTGCAGTGTAGGTGCATGAGTATCCTATGCCACATACTGTCACCATCACCAACTGTATTTGGTATTCTTTCTGCAGCAACACATTTGACATTGGAGAGGCAGCCCTGAATTGTGCCTGTAGCAGCTTTAATATTGCACATCATGAGGACAGATAGACATGATCCATGCCAACCTACAGACATCCCACAGGTGGTGTATGGAAGAAAAGGGTCAGGGAATAGAATGAGCTTTAATCCACTCCCATTGTGTCCACAAAGGGCAAGTATATCGAGTCAAGGTACTACCTATATGAAGGAATAACTAGACTCTTTCCTGTTTGCTGGTAGAATTAGCATACACATTTAGAAAACAGTAAGAAAATCTGGGTATGTTTCTAAGCTACCTTGGGAAGGCCACATTTTGGTTTACACCTCTAACAGTAAAACAAACTTGTTAGTTCAAAGAAGTGTAAATTACCATCCACCAATGCCACCTGAGCCCAGTCATACAGACAGCAATACTCATACATACTTCATGTGCTTTCTGCCATTCATTGTGCAATAGTGGCACATCAAGAGATTTGATGTTTGGAATGATCAGACTTTTAATAAAATAGCTATTAGCAGGTAGGGAGCATTCCAAATGTGACCTTAGGCTGTCTTCTGATGCTTCTTGAAACTCTCCCCTCCCACAACACCTTCCCCAATTCCATGTAGTGACCTACACACCACAATTCAATTTATCATTCAGTGATCCCCCTTGCTGGTCCCCAAGTTCTGCCTTAATTTAAATATTTAAAAATATTGCAAAGTAAAACACAAGAAAGCCTGTCAAAAATATGTGAGGAAAATTATTAGTTTTGTACCAGTTGAGTCAACTGTAGGAAAATCACTTTGGAAATAAGTTCTGTTATACTAGATTTCAGTATAAAACAATGTAAACATTTGCAAGTTTACTTCTTATCACTTTTACCCACAGTCAAATCTGAACTAGATTACACTCATGACAAAATTACTAGTGCGTGTATATGTATGTAACCATAACTTCACTCCTTCATATGAGAAGATTCTACTTCAGTGAAGTTTCCATGCACTTTCACAGCAAAATCCTACAGACAGGTCTTAAAGGTCCAGATAAAAAGTATTTGGTACTTTTCTTCATCTTGGAATTAAAAAAATATTTTTAAACTTCAGTATTGTAATAAATAAATAATTATTCTATTAATTATACTTTGTCCCCAAATACTGTTGTGAACTTTTCAGTACTGTTAATTTTGGGTATTAAATGCCATGTTATGAAGTTTGGGAGTTTAGCTGAAGGAACTAGTTTTCATTTAATTGGAAGGGAAC
>NW_010156534.1:12839-15055 GCF_000695765.1 Mesitornis unicolor
ACTGAAAGTAGAGGAGCAGATACCTTTTTTATAATTCTTTGAGTAAGCCACTAGCATGAGAAGTTACAGAAAAAAAAACCCAACCAAACCTAGGGCTGTGACTTCTTTTTTTTTCCTACCCCAAGAACTGGAGAAAGAAGCCAATTAGGTCACAGCTAGCCACAACACAGTATATCAGAGTCAGGCAATTTATATGTAAGTAGGTTAAGTGATTCTATATATTCAGTAGTTTCTGTACCGACCGTTTACAACTAAGATGACTTCCAGGTGCCTACACTGAAATAATAATATAGCTGCAACATTATTCACATCAAGAAAGGGTACATGAAAACACCTACCGCACTTCTCATGGATAAGCAAACTGTTACATTTCATAGTGTTTAAAACCAAAGATGTGACCCAAATATTGACAACACAGTGGGCATGGCTGGGGACACAACAGGCCAAGTACAGCAAACTTATTGGAAATGTTTATTAAATTTCTACCCTGGCCTATCAGTTATGTCACACTGGGTTATGTCATTCAGATTTCATTGTATCACATCATGTCTCTCAAATTATAATGGTGCCTGACTGGCAAAACACAATCTAGTATAAAATTTAATTGTATCTTACCTATTTGAGGGTTTTGAAAAGCACAGCAGATTATACGTCCTTTAAAGTATCGTAGCTTTCACCATAGACATCTTCTCAACTTGCTTTTCAACTGAAAAGGAATAGTCACAGATAATGCCACATATCTCAATTCATACCACACTTACATGACAAGACAAAATTATGAAGTCTGGGTAACAGATGAGCTATGTTTATAAAAGTCACTGAGTATCAAATGCTGATTGAAATAAGGTACAGAACATTGTCAGCTTTACAACTCCAGCATTAAAGCATACAGGACAGGTATAACAGGTTCCTCAAGACACACTGCATGACCACCAAAGCCATGGCATCATACAGCTGCATCTATGTATTTTAACAGTACTGTTTCATTGTTAAGTTGCTAACACACACACACAAAAAAAAACTGTGCTTGCCTAATCAGTTTATTTGTATTATGCACAAAACAGTCACATTGAAGTGCACAGGATAACTACCACATTAGCTGAAACAGGACCTGAGTCAGCCTTCAGTCTTACATTCAAGGCAGTTAAGCAGTGAGTCCTTCTACACAATTAAAATAAAAACTTTCAGAATTACTCCTATTAAACATAGATGGAATAATTAAAAAACAAACAAAACCAAAAAACCCAACCTGTGTGATGTTGCTCTCATTAAAACTAATTGAAATAAACCTGTGAGCTGATCTAGTGCAGGTGCTTTTCATATTGGGTCACCCAGCTGTAAAGCTGGGGAAACACCCAAACCACAAAGGATTTTCTGCTTCAAATGTTTTTGCCATCAGAGACACAAGAAATTTTGAGATGTAAAAAAAAAAATATCAGTGAGAGCTGTAAGATTCTTGGTGGCCTCTACTGTTTCTCAGCTTGTCAAAAGTATAACTGCTGAGGAACCTCACTTTTCGGGGGGGGGAGAAGAGCATAGCATCTGTCTCAGTGTGTCTTTCTGACAGAGCATAGATCCAGTTGAGATTCACAAACCACCCTCCTGTGCTACAGAGCAGGGCCTCCATGTCACATCATTCAGGAAACTTTCACTTCTTGTATTGGTAGTAATTGCTTTGAAATCATAAAACTCTTAGGATCTGGCACAGAATAAGACTCAGAGCTCTGACAGTTACATCAGAAGTTACAAGAAGGTGACAGAACAGGGAAGAGTAAGTTAGATACAAGCAAGACAAAGTGACAAGAGAGTTCAATATTGGAAAAGTAGGAAAAGCTGATTAACAAGTGTTGAGCTATTATGATCACGGTTCTATTTTGTTTAAAATGAACAAACAAACTTGTGACAATGAGGTACAGATTTATCATAGAATAGAGATGGACATGTCTAGATTTGCCAGGTATGCTTTTTGAGCAATCTGAAGAGAGTCTACAAAAAGATGAAACTGGAAGTTTCAGTATCACGCTCTAATTGTCATTTTCTCAGTTATGGGCTGATCCCAAACAGTGGTCTGAACCCTGGAAACAGGGACCAAATGCAATGTTTCACATTTCTTCAGAACAAGCGGCCCCTTTCTATTTTCAAGCAATCTCACACACAGACACGCACACACATTTTGTATGTCAATAAGTGTCCTGGTTTGAGCCAAATAGAACTAA
>NW_010156535.1:0-775 GCF_000695765.1 Mesitornis unicolor
GTGCAGGTGCGGGGGGTGCATGGGTTCACATTTGGGGGCATATCCCCCCCACTCCGAAAATAGCGGAGGAGTGGCGATTCCCAGCCGTCGCCGGGGGTAAGGCCCCTGGTACCCCTGAGTGTACTGGTGTGGAGGTCCCCTTAATACGGGGTCCCTCCAAAAGAGGACATCCTCCAAACCTTTCCCTGCACTTTAGGGAGGCTCCCCATAACTTATTTCACCTATAGGAACCCTCTCTTTTCCCAGTCATGACCTCCTGGAGCTCCTCGGCTCTGCCACTTCTCTGTGGCACTGCTGGGTTTATTTGGGTGGCTGAGCCTCAGCACCTGCTCAGAGGTGCTGGAGAACCCCCAGAGAAGCTGGGGATGCTCCTGAAGCTGGAGATCCCCCAATATTTCCCCATCAAGCTGAGCACAGTACAGAAGTCGTCCCAGGCGGAAGAAGCATCAGTCCCAGACTCTGGTCACAGTCAGGTGGAAATCTGGGGGGTCCCTAGAAGCCCCCACCTTAGTTAACCACTTTGGCAGCTATGACCCTTGTGATGCTTTTGGGGGCTGAAGGCCAAGTGCTGGGGTGGGCTTTAAACTTTCTCCTTGATTACCCACCCAAAATCAACTTCCCTATGCCCCACTCTGACTGTGCTGGGGTTCTAATGCCAAGACAGTGGTGGGGGTCGTTGGAGGTACCCCAGACACAGCACCCCAATGCTCACCCCAAGAGGAGCCACGGGAGCAGCTGAGACTGGAGACCCCCATCCACCACAGCCCACAGCCGC
>NW_010156536.1:0-658 GCF_000695765.1 Mesitornis unicolor
AACCGAGCGATTCTGTGATTCTGTGAACATTAACGGTCTTTTCCCAGTGTTCAGCCTAGTATCCAGTTCTGTTTTGCAGCAGTTTAATTCTGTCATTTCTTATATATTTGTTCTTTTTGTATAGAAGAGATTATTAATTTTGCCCTTGCACCAACTTCCAGTTATTCGGATTACGATGACCTGCAATTCTTTGCTTCTAGATTTAATAACCCAATTATTTCTGTCTTTTGCCATAAGTCATGTTTTTCTAGACCTCTTGATTTTTTTTTTGTTCCTCTCCTCTTCAATTGTTTGTCTTTCTCAAACAAGACCCAGCAATGCTGTTGAAGCCTTTCCAGTAATAATATGAGATACCTGTTTGTTTCAAAATAGCATTACTGTTAATTCTTTCAGTGTATGAGCCAGTATAAATTTCAGTATTTTCTGAAGAACCACTGTCTACTCAGTTGTTTCTCCTCCTCTGTGTAGTTTGAGTGTGGAACCTTGTCTTTAAACTTTCTGAATTGTATTCTTTTTAGACTGTTTCTCCAATTTGTCAGACTCGTTTTGAATTCGCATCTTGTCTTCCAGCAGACTTCCAGCAGTTCATGTCTGCAAATGTAATTTGCAGTCTTGTTCTATCAAATTAGTAATTAAAGAAAATATTAGTACACAGCCC
>NW_010156536.1:689-5863 GCF_000695765.1 Mesitornis unicolor
TGCCCATCGATATGTTTACCATTTTGACAATAACTTTCCAAATGGCTTTTCACAGGAGCGTCTTCTAAACAGATGCTTCCATATTTTCCTTAAGAAATTATCCATGTGAAACAGTGCCAGAGTCCTTACTAAAGTGAAAATATGTCATATATCCCTGAACACAAGTCCTGTTGCACTGCCGTTGCAAAAAAACAGAAAAAAATCGCTTTAACTTGATTTGTTTATAACAAATCCAAATCAGCTGTTATTCATCTCCTTGTTTTCTTCTAGGAAATTGTATGTGTGTGTATGTAAATGTTCTGCCAGTATTTTTTCTCTTTGTTGGAATTAAGCAGAGTACTCTCTAATTTCCCAGTTTTCCTCTTGCTGCTTCTTAAATAACACAAGATTTTTTTAGTCTTGCAAAACCTCAGCCAATGTCCATAAAACAGCAGTTACAACTCTGGGATCATTTAGTTTCATTTTCACAGTAACCTCGAATCTGTATTACCAGGCCAATTGAGTTCCCAACATTTACCTAATTTAGGTATTCTCTTATTGACACAACAGTTCTTATTGCTGCTTTTACTGATGTTTGTTGCTTGACTGCAGTTGGCCTTCTTATTGAAGACTTTTGCTGAAATACTTTCAAATGCATGGCATCATCTATTGGCATTGCTTGCTCTTAATACCAGACCATCTTTTCATGAACACCCTAACGATTTTTTGGTTTTATGGAATGGGTCTCTTAATACTGATGTCATTGTTAGTTGCATCTCAGCTATGCTTGGTTATTGTGGTTTTGTCCCCACTTGCTCATACCTTTCTTACACTGGTTCAGAAAAATCTCACCTGTTCTGATCTTTCTGCGTGACATTTTCCTGTGTTTATAGTCACTGGAGAACTTTCAGTTGTGCTAGCTGGTATCTTCTTGTCTGTCCTGTCCTTCTGCTGTATTAGAGCAGTTTTCACTAGTATCTTTTTTACCTTTTCCTTTGGGCTTTTTGTAGATCGAACCTCCCATGAGATCTTACAGAACAGTGTTCTTTGATACCTGTCTTCCCAGAATACTTTCGAAAATATCTTACTCTCCTTGCTTTTTTCCCCTTATAAAGCATATTGAACAGTCTCATATTTTCACCACTTTCATGTAAGTTCCTTTCACCACCATGTTTTTGATTTGGTTTGTTGTATTGGTTATAATCATATCTAGGTCATCTCTAGCTGTTGCTTATATCTTAAAAGTTGTCACCAGATTGCTTGCTACACACGTACTTGTTGTATTCCTTTACTAACAAACATCTTTTTAGTTGGAATATCTCGTTTTCTCCAGTTCTCCTTCATAGTGATTCCTCACCTATGCCTACCAGGTTAAAGGCCAATCAGATTAGTGACTGTCAATCTGTGTCATAAGGTTTTGCTTTTTCACTGTAATTATTTCGTTTGGGTGTACTTTCTTGGCGGAGAAGTGTACAGTGGTGAATTTAATCATTTTAAGATTGTTTATGCTTATAAAATGGTAGACATTTCCACAGTTGAGATGAAGATAAAGCACTTTTCTGCTATTCTTGCACTATATTCATAGAAGAGACTGTCCTATTGCTTTCCAAACTTCTATGGATTTGCTCATAATTATTTTTTAGTTTTCATGTTTTGGAAAACAAAAAGATCTCTAATTTAGCAATTTGATTTGCTTAATGAAATTAAGGCTTTACCGATAAAATATCCAGTACTAATGAAATATAGAGTCTGTGTATAACTGTATTACTACTAATAATACTAATGTGATCTCTTCTGAGTTATGACATTGATCTTCCACACATATGTGAATAAAACAAATTATATTACCTCTTTTATGTTAGCCCATAAAACTAGAAAATGTTACTCTCTATATGTACCACATTTGCATCATGAGGATTATGGAGGTACTTTCATTGCATAGTTTTATATTTTTAGAGGGTACTATATTCACATTTTCTGAAGTGTGTTAGAGAAATTAATTGTTTTTAGTAGTGTAGCTGTGTAGTAAAGCACGTGTGAATGTCAGCATGTGATTTCATACTTAGAAAAAAAAAACAATTAATGGATTTAACTGAGGTTTAATTGAGAGGATTCGTTGAACACTTTTAGTGTTGCTAACATCTAGAATATCTTTCCCAGATACAAATTTTTGAAATATATAATCTTTTCAATTTGTAAAATATAAAATCTTCCAAAGAATTCAAAATTCAGTTTCCTGTCTTGCCAAAGAACAGTCTAGCTATTATCCAGGCTATTTTTAACAGAAGCTGTATTTTGGTAGGTTTTTTGCTTGGTTTGTTTTTATAGCTAAAGTTTCTAAGTATTTGAATACCTGAAAGACTTTTTATCAGTTAAGATTATCGTTAAATTAAAGCTATGGTCTTGAAACTAGGGAAATTATTGTTTTTAATTGTATTAGGAATTGTAACAAAATATAAAACATCAATATTTCACCAGCTGCTGCACACATTTTTAATTTTGAAAATTTAAACATTTTTTAAGTGAATGCTTGATAATTAATTACTTAAGTGCATAATGCAGGTGATTTAAACTTTGAAAATATGACCTGATGAGCATCTTTGCATTGGTTAATTAAAATTTCGTTGTACTCCGACACACTAATCTTGTAAACCTGAATTCTGTGAAGATTTGCATATGTGCTTGCCTCTCTACACACTGAATAGTCACACATTTCAAGCAGGATATATGTCTGCTGTTAAGTAAGTTGCAAATAAACTTGTTGCGTTCCTCCCCCATCCTTATCCTCATCCTGAATTAACCTTCATCTTGGTTCCCGAGTTTCTGCATGATCTGGACCTTTATTTTTAGTTTCAAAACCAATGATAATAGAGAAGATAAGGTTCTCCATTTCTAGAGAATGTTTTTAGCATGAATATTGACTTAGAATTTTAATGGTTATTTCCTAAAAAAAATAATCCCAGTACATTTTTGAAAGCGGTTTGCATAACAACTTATTTTCTTAAAAAAAAAAAAAAAAAGAAAGAAATTGGGAAGTAGTTGTAAAAATCATATCTGTCAGTGTTCCCTTTTGCACTTATCATGCTAGGTACTAGGGGTATCAGAATATCCATAAACTAGTAGTCATGTTAGTTAGTAATGGAAATTCTGCTATAATGGTTATTTTCTGTGAAATGCTGGTCTTCCATAATAGCTAAAAAGTTGCAGAGCCTCCAAATACCAAAATATGGTTTGAATTGCTGCAGCTGTGAAGTCTATAGATGCTGTTCACTGTAGTCAGTCTGTTAGAAAGAGTAGAGCAGTCAGAGTTTAAAAACAGCCTGCATGTGCTCCTTTGTGTGTTCAGTAGCACATTTATTTTTTACCCCTACACACATTATATTTTTGTGTGATACCTTATTCAAAAAATCAGTAAATAATTCAGTATTATTTTAACACTGTTTAACTGCAGATGTAATAAATATTCTTTGTTTCTCAAAAATAGCTGGACAGAGTAGCACAATATTGTATATAAAGTGAGAATCCTGTAGCACCATCTGCTGGCACTGAGTTGAAAGCTGATATTGGGACTGACTCTCCAAAGCACTGCCTAGTAAAATACTTTAAATATAAGTATTTTCACATATTAAAATATATGTGTATATATATTTGGTGCAAAAAAGAATTTAATTTGTAGTATATTTTTTATGCTTTTTATTAACATCATAATGAGAAAATACAATGTGAATTTAGGGTTAACATATGAACTGAAATAGAAGTAAGTCAGGAGTGTTTTGTTAAGTGTGACTGTAAAAAGAAATGGAATACTTTTTTTCTTTTTTACTAGAGCTTTAGTAAGTGCGATATTAAATTTTTCTATTCTCGTTGTAAGTCAAATTCAGTAAAATTTATTTCATAGAGAAGACCCACAAGGTATAGAAAAATGTACGTAACATTTTTTTAAAAGGGTAGCAACCACTAAATATTCTCCTACCTAACATTTATTGCATTATTTGATGTTAGTCTTGAAAGCATCATGAAAGCTTAGTGGACATAGGCCCTGATGCTGTAATTGGTCCTACAATTGCCTGTATCTTCATAGGGCTCTTTTGTAGCCACTGCAGCAAGTACTGGAACTGTCTATATGTACCTAGAACAGAGTCTTAAATTACAAAGCTACAAAAGGTTACTGTCATTTTTTTTAAAACTGTAACACACTGATACCTCAAAGAGATTGAGGCCTCATTCTTCCAAATACTCTGTAAATCACATGTAAATGATGGCTCTAGCCTCGAAATATTTAAACTGAAAAAAGATGAGGTATAACAGGTGGATGAATTCTGGTATATGTGGAAATCTGCAATGATACTGCATAAGCAATATAATTTTGTATTTATGTAATGCCAAGAAAGTCATGACATAGATATGCACGAGGACGTGGTCCTCATTGAAAAGAACTTGCAGTTGTACTTACGGATGGTTTGGGAAGTATTTAAACAGTCATAGTGGTTTGGTACTAATAAGCATGTAAATTTGTGTGCCCTAAATAGTTTTTTTTTTCTAAAAGTATGTCGTACAGTGTTAAGCTCAGCATCTGTATTATCCTTGTTTTTAACTGGATAAGAGAGATTTTGTTTCAGGATTTGTCAGTCAGAGTATGTAATTGCAAGTAACATTGTAGAGCAGGTTTTGAGGCACAGTATTTATTTTGAGACTGGAAAGAGAGAAGGAGTTTGGATGCTGCAATTCTGGCAGTATCCAGATTCAGGTGTCACTAAAACGATATGCATGAAATTCTCCAGAAGTATAAGGATATTTAGTGCTTCATGATGTAATGCAGACCTTTGAGTTCCAGGAAAAACAATGCTATATTTACAACTTGTAACTAATAGTGGATGTGGTAAAAGGAATTATATTCCTATGGTAAATGAATACAACCTTAATGTGCACCATATGCAGAGTGGTGGGATGATATACTAATATATCACTTTTATTTACCTTGTTTGGTTGCTGGGAAAAATAACTGTTCAGTTCAAAGTCTCTACCATCTAAGGCAGAACTAAGTAATGCAGAATATGTAACAATTTATAGTCTAGAATAAAATTACCAACGTAAATGTAAAAATTATTTGGTCAGTACAATAATCCCGACTCAGGTAGGAAATTATTTTGTGTTTCTGGATCTAATTTCTATTAATACTAGCATCACAGAGGTAA
>NW_010156536.1:5879-6691 GCF_000695765.1 Mesitornis unicolor
GGAATGCTACATGTAATTCGAATTATGGCCTGCTTCATTGAAAAAGTATTTACTTTTAAAAATACAACTCATTTATATATGCTCTGAACTTCGTGTATGCTATTAGTATTCCAAGTTACATCAATATGAAAAGGTGGCAGGCATCTTTCTAGTGCAGTACACTACTTGAAATTAGCTTTACAAAACCAATCAGGTAGCTAAAGCACAGACTTTTATATATACTGTTGTTGGAACAGTATTATTTTGCAGCGATACATGTTCTTTAAACAAAATAAATGAATTTAATATAATATTCTAATTGAAAAAAAAATTAGAAACTGCCAAATTGAGCTGAATTCTCAGAAAAACTCTCAGATTATTTTCAGCCCAAGGTATGAACTACTATATAAGTTTCAACAAGTAGTCAGTTTCAACATGTTGTAAGACATCTTTTATCTTACAGCAATTCTGCAGTAGATGCTATTTCTGACTGAAATAATTGCTTGATGGGTTTTTTCCTTTTCTGTTGAAGTTTGTCGTTTTTATTCTTGGACTCACTAGGTAATAGGATAATTATAAATATAAACCACAAGAGAGACAAATATGAAGAAAACAGATTTCTTTTTTTAGCATAAACAAGAAAAAGCCCCTTCATAAAGCTGTTTTAGAATATTCTCAAACAAAAATGACAGTGTTTTAAAACTTCAAAGCTTGTATTTAAGTAGCAGTTTATGAAGTCAGGATGGTGCAAATATTAAGATATTAATGTACACTGACCCTGAATATTCACCTGCAGATACTTTCCAAAGGCTTCAAAAGGGTATGTGTTCAGT
>NW_010156536.1:6722-44452 GCF_000695765.1 Mesitornis unicolor
TGCTGAATGACTTCCAGCAGATGAATCCCCCCAGTAAGAGCGAACTCGTTCCAGAAAGCTGCGCATTGCGCATGGTGTAGAAATTAAGAGGCTGGGGATTATTGACTTTTGAAATCTGAATTGTAATGTCCAATTCATGAAGGCCCGCTAAATCTTCTTCTTTACTGTGTTTATTCTGGAAACATAGTAAAGCTCTTATCTTGACAAACTGTGTATGAAAAATTTAATATTGGCATTGAATAAATGTTAGTCACTTGTTGCACAGTGTGACTGTGGGAAGGAGTACAGTCAGCCTTTCCTGTGTTGTATTTGCTGAAATGAATTCCACAGGATAAATCTTCTGGGTTGTTTTTTTTCTGAACAAATGTTGCAGCACTATAGCATCTTTTGTGTTTTATGTTTTCAGCTCTTGCTTCAGGATAGAATAAGAAGTTGTCCAAAGATATTGTTCCTTTATATGGTTGAAGGTTTTTTGCAAAAAAAGAAAATTTTATCTAGGCATAAGGTTGTACTTTTTGCTGTGAAAAAGTTTGAACAGATGGGAAGTAGTTTGAATGAATTAGAGGAAATGCTGATGGAGTGTCATGTGAAGAACCAGATGACAATGAAGTTCCTATATAATATGAAAAGATTACATCGTTACATAAAAATGCAAAGGAAAGAGTATTCAACCTGAAGTTTTAGGAATACTTCAGTCATATTGTGTGGTATCGCTTTATTAAGATCTTGCATCCATTGAAGCCAGCCTCTTCACACCAGAGAAATAGGTTTTTAACCAGTTAGCTGTTACTTAAATGTTCACTGTGTGTGATCTATAAATAATGTTAATATACAGAGTTTAAATAATATTTGACAGTCATCACTTTGATGTAATTCAACTCTGAAACTTGCTATATTATCAACATAGAAGCCTAGCAGCAAATTAGTTTTCTGGATTTACTTACATTTTGCTGAATACACTATTGTCTAAATGTAATATATTCTGTAGGTACATTCATACTTCTCAAATTGATTTCAAACCTTTAATTGTTTTCTTCAATTTTTGTTACATGAAGCAACTTCAAAAACTGTGAAATTTATAAAAAGATTTTTAGAAGACTTTTCTTACATATGTAATTTGGTTTGGTTGATGTAGCCTTCTTGGGCAGTACTCAAATCATTTTTGCAAGAAGTAGGTAAAAAGATAGATTAACTGATGATTCATTTAATCTGAATTTTATATTGACATAAAATCACATAATTAATTCGCCATTTAAAAGTGCCCTACAGCTTCTGCAGTCATAGAATAATAATTTAGAAATGACTGTTTGGCTGCCTGTGACTTATCCTAATGAACTGTCTTCTCAGCATAAAACATAAAAAGGAGCATACTCAAATATTTTATATTTTAATGTGTTGCATAATATTATCTCACTCAGAAATAGCAGGCAGAGTATCTCATATTTCATCGGGAGAAAAGTTTTCCAGTCGATCTTGAGTTTGATTTCGTTTTAGGGTGATACTTTTCATTAAATGAATTACTACATTTGGCTCAGCTCTTACAACTTAGTGCTGAAAATGCAGAAAGTGGTCTTTTTAGGAATTTACTGATGGATTTTAAGTGTCATGATCCTGTTTTGTTTTGTAATATCACCAAAACTAAAAAGATAGCAAAGAAAGACCCAGCAATACAAAACAATTTCTTGTTATACAGTAAGTCGTATCTTCTTCTGGATATCATGAAACTAGAAGAAAGTTTTGACTTTGCTATAATCCCGCTGTTCCTTTTTAAATGTAGTTTCCAAACGCCTAACATTTTTTCACTGAAATATTGCCATAAGCTGACTTGATATCATGTGCTCGTCTTTTGTCTTCTGAAGTTTGAATTTTATTATTTAAAAAGTAGTTTAGTCACTTCAGGAAGAGTGCTATTTTGTGCTGTTTTCTATGGGAAAACAACTTCGCAGAAATTATTTACTGCAATGTAGGAGAGTTCTTTTGAAATAATTTGCATGGTTACTGTAAAGGTAAACTATTCTATCCATAACTGCGAAATAACTTTACACATACGTCCTGTGGCTTAAATAAATCATGGATGACATTTGTTGCAATGTGAATGTGGCATTAAGATTCTTACAGCATTCACTTCAAGTAGCGATCCAGCAGTGGTAGTGACTAAGGATATTATTATAGCCTATGCTGAGAAAAGCACATCTGTAAAACTGTTGTGTCTTGGTTATTAGTGCTAGGATTTGAACTATCTTTAATCTCATTTGACTTGTTCATCTTCCTTAAGGATCTCCATAAAGATGCACTGGGTATTCTTTTCAGTCCTTAGTTAGGGTTTGCATCAGTGGTCGTAAACCTGCTTAGCGGACAAAGACTCTTTTCCCTTTGAAGTCACTTCCCCAGCTTTTCAAAAGGTCTGCAAGCCAGTTCCCCTAAAACAATTTAGAAAAGTTTGAAGCGGTGCCCCTTAAACCAGCAGCAAAATAAAATTTTCTCTTTGCATTATTGAAAACCATGACAATCTTCTGAAGCAATAACAGTTTAAAAGCTTTTAAAGAAATCTGTTCTGCTCTACGATCAGCTTTTAAGTTGACCCCATTATTTGGAAAATCAGAGGCTTGGAAACCCCTAAATACTTGAAATTCTTACCAAAGGAGTTAGCCTGACTTTTCACAGGAATCCTCTTTTACAGTATTTATTCAAGTCCTAATTTCTTTAAGATACTATTCAGATTTCTTCTGTTTCTTTTTTGCATTAAAGTGTATATTTAGAATAAATGTAATTTAGTAAACAGCTGATATAATTTAAGAAACACTGGTCCTGCCACCTGTAGATTTATACGCTGTTTGAAGTCAAGTCCAAATTCTAAAAAGACTACAAGTATTACTGATGTAATTTTACTTTTCTGTTGACTGTGATAAATATGTATATGCTCAGTTTCTACTTCTTGTTTTAAGAATCTTATCTCCTACATTTTACACATATAGTTACTGGCAGCCTAACATAGGTAAAGCCTACAGTAATGTAGTTGCTGTAAGCAGCAAGTTTACTATAAGGATTTTGTTTATCTGCACTTCCTAAAAATTCATTCGAACATTGCTTCTAATAAGTCCTTCTAACTCCAGCATCTTTTATTCATTACCTCCACTGCAATGTTGTACATTTAAAACTTCTCTGATTTTGAAAGTTTCATTAACATGTGTAGTATGTAATTAGATTAATTCCTTGCTAAGGAATATGCAAGTGTTTGTTAAATGCAATTTCTATAAGCAAAAGAAAGCAAAAGAAAGCAATAAAACCAGAATCCTAGAATTTTGCTAATGTAGGCAGATCATTTAATAGAAAACAAACTAACGAGAGCTTTAAATGCACAAAGCTGCTGAATTGGGTCAGAAAAATTAAATTGTTACTGGATGATAAGACTGTTGTGGTTACTGTTACATTTTCCCTTAAATCCGCAAATTTGTGGTTTGTCTACACAATGTTCTTTTATAAATCCTCTGAGGTGCCTGCCCCACGTTTAGGTGAGGAAATTTCAATAGAGCAAACTTTCTCTAAAAGGTTTGTGAGTGTCTGTAGGATCAGTCACCTAAGAAGTACCTAGAGGTCATTAAGTCTACCCTTTTGCTTCTAATTTTTTGGGCGTTTTTCCGTTGCTTCTGAACTGTCTGCCACACTTCCTGGTTTTGAATGTGTTTTGCCTAACATTATACTAAACAAAAGCAATAGCTTTAAATTTGCATTTATTAAGAGATTAGGGACAATTCAGCAAGTTGTTCCAGAGCATTTTCAGATTTGAAGTGTTGATAATATACATGCTCACGTATGTGTGTATATATAATGTATATGTATATATCTAAGAAGAAACAGATTTATTTACCTTTCAAAATTTTGTACTGTGGATATAAATTATAGATTATAACACTAACTGCAGAATAAATCAAATTTTGAAAGGTCAAAATCCTTGATTTGATACTTTGTCATAGATTATGACCTTTTCTAAAAAGCCATTTGAATGTGGCAGCTACACAGACACTCCTAAAGTGTTGCAAATGGTCTGAGTAAAAATGTAAAATACTGAGTGTAAGCTAAGCTTTTATTTGTGCAAGCCCAGATCTACACTTCTGTTCCAGCGAAGTCTTTTGCTGTACACGTGCAGGGTCTGGGGAGCTACCTGCTTTAATATATTTCCATAATTTCTAGTAATACCCAGTACCAGTATTACTAGTACTGTTAAGGCTCTACCTGGACAAACTAATGACATTATACCATGTTTATATTTTGAAAAGTTACAACTCCAAATATAACTTGAATGATACTACCTTAGTGACAAATGGAGTCAGTTGGCCCTGTCGTTACTTTGTCTCTTTGCAAAATCATCTCCTGTTTTTGAATTAAAAATATTTTTATTTTACCACTACTTGACTGCCTTGTTAGTATCTCACATATCATAATTTATTGTGAAGTGAAATTATTCCTTGCTATTTAAAAATTCATCTAATCCTTTTTGAAACTACATGATACATTGCTCAAGTTACATTCCTTAGAGTTTAAACGCTTTGTAAAATGTAATGAATGAACTAATTATACGGTAATACAAAAATAAAATTACAATTTCCATGAAATGCTAGCACTGTTGAAGATAGTGATTCAGAGAATGATCTGTGAGTGAAGTTATAAAACTATTTAAAGAGCTTTATAGCATTTGCTTACCCTTTCTGTGTCTTGACCTGGAGAAATGTTTTTTGTTCTTTAAATGTGCCAATTGTACAGTTTCTTTCTCTTTATGGTATCCGTATATGGTATCCGTATCCGTATACTAATAGAATCTCAGAAAAATACAGTTTTATTTGTTCTTGTTGCAGTGAAATGTCTAATAGGAATAGCAGTAATTGATGTTGGGTTTGTGTGTTTTGATTTTGCAAATTCATCTGAAATTCATAATTATGTTCCAAGCTCCACATCTTACAAGGAACTAGACATTGGGCTGAGGTTTCAACATTGTTACTAGAATAAAATGCAATCAGTCAAGGGATGTTTTACTTCATCTTTGGGCACTGTAGATGTCCCTTCTCAATACTTGTCGTAGTGACACTTGTGTTTACTTATGCTTGTTACGGGAAAAGGTAGTAATTGGCTTAGATCTCTTCCTCCACAATTAAAATAGCGGGGGGAGATGGCGGGAAAAATGTAAATCTGTGTGCTCCAACCTCTATTTGTTATTACTACACACCTTACTTTTATCCTAATACACGTTAGTAAATGTGTTGACTGAATTCCTGTAGTAGACTGCTGCTGTACTATGTAGATATGAGTACAGAACAACCATATGCAAACAGTAGCATAGAAGTGATTTATAGGGAACATGAACTCAGAGACCAAGGAAACTGAAGACACTTCAGTGATTGAAAGCAGTGATTTCAGAAACAGATTGTAACCAAGGATTGCTTTTATTGTTTTTTCATTGAAGGTGATTTTGCAACTCCTCGAGCTATTTTGACAGGACATGACTATGAGATCACCTGTGCTACCATTTGTGCTGAACTTGGCCTGGTAATAAGTGGTTCAAAAGGTAAGGTAGCTGTTGTCATTTCTTCTTGTTCATGAAGCTATAATCCTAATGCAATAAAAATATAGTCTCAGGTGGCAGTATTTATTAGCTTTATGGTAGTTTCATTTCTAGCCTTGTTGTAGTTGCTACAGAATTTGAAACCTCTTTTTAAACACGTTAAAGCTCATGATTATTGACATTTACAAGAAGAGGCAGCCACATCAGTTTCCTTGTTAGGGCCTACTGATTACTGTTTCTTTTTGTGGGTTTGGTTTTTGTTTTCAGTGTAATTGCAAGCACACATTGTTGGTTCGTGTCCAACTTTCCATCTCCCAATACCCCCAGGTCCTTCTGTGTGGGGCTTATCTCAGTCCCTTTATTTCCTAGCCTGTATTGATTCTATTGATTCTGAGGGTTGCCCTGGCCCAGGTGCAGGACCTTGCCCTTGGCCTTGTTGAACCTCATGAGGTTCATTTGTGCCCACTTCTTGAGCTTGTACAAATCCCTCTGGATGGCATCCCAGCCCTCAGGCATATCAACCACACTAGTCAGCATGGTGTCATCCACAAGTTTGCTGAGAATGCACTCGGTCCCACTGTCTGTGTCACTGATGAAGATATTAAACAGTACTGATCCCAGTGTGGACCCTTGAGGGGCACTGCTCATCACTGATCTCCATCTGAACATTAGGACATTGACCACTACACTCTGGGTATACACTTTTAGAGTACCTGCATATGTATATTCATCATACTTAACTGTGTGTATCTTCATATTCTGAAGAACTTATTTTAGGATTCACTACATTTATTTTTGCACTCTCAAAATTAACCACTACCAGTTTTAAAAG
The DNA here is from genome assembly GCF_000695765.1 of Mesitornis unicolor. Classification (NCBI taxonomy): domain Eukaryota; kingdom Metazoa; phylum Chordata; class Aves; order Mesitornithiformes; family Mesitornithidae; genus Mesitornis; species Mesitornis unicolor. The sequence goes on from NW_010156536.1 coordinate 13,112, forward strand.
GAAGTACACAAAAGAAAATTTGATAGGTCTCTAACTAGTTTTGATAGTGCTCTAAAATACCTTAATACAGAGCTTTTAAGGGGTAAGCTGTTAATTTTACTCTCTGGCACCCTTAAAGTCATAGACTTTCCACTTAGATGTGGTAAAAATCATTATAAAGTATTATAATAGTGATTACCTAAGTCGAAGTCATTACTTATTATTTGATATATGATATCTTTAAATAAGAATGTAAATTAATAACTAGAGATTTTATTCTGTCTCATTAGAAGGACCATGTCTCATACATTCTATGAATGGAGATCTACTGAGGACATTAGAAGGTCCTGAAACAGAAGGTCCTGAAAGTTGTTTGAGACCGAAACTTATTCAAGCTTCAAGAGAAGGTCACTGTGTCATATATTATGAAAACGGCCTCTTCTGTGTGTTCAGTGTCAATGGGAGACTTCAAGCCACTATGGAAACAGATGACAAGATAAGGGTGAGTGTACTCAAATGTGTGCTAAGTACTGTCAGTTCTGGTATCAGGAAAAGCTATCCATGTTGGAGTTGTGTAGCGCTTCTTTCCATAGCCAGGCCATAGATATATATGGTACTAAGTCATAACAGCAGCATTCTGAAAAGAATGTAGTTAAGGGGACCAGGTACTACTAATAGTAGTTTTTAATTTTAGATTAACTCTGTTTGTATAGTAAGGAATAGCCTATAGGCATTTTCTTGAGCTGAAGACTATAAATTTTATATATATATATTGCTGACCAGAAGAAGTTGGGCTCCTTCTTTACTTTTTAATCTAAAGGCAGGAGGTTGTTGTACATGCAGTTTTGGATGTTGGCCTTTCCTTTTCTGACATCTCTGTCTTCATTCCGTCATCTTAGGCTGAGATTGTGTGTGTTGTGCTGAGCTTCAGGAAGTTTATAGGCAGCTCTTTAGTCCTTAAAAGTCTCTTTGGCAGTTGCTGAGCAGGCAGGTAGGTTCCACATCTTTAGCTGCAAGAGACATGAAACAAGTCCAAAACTATGCAGGAGGCATTTTAAGCTTTTATGGCTTTATGGAATTTATTTGATAATACAAAATGCAGGGTTTTTGACAGTTCCTATGAAATAGTACCGATGAAGCAGAGCAGAACCTGCCAGCTATACTGCAGTGAAGCAGAAATGTCAAAAGAATATTTTCCTTGAATTAAAAATATTGCCACTTTTTACTTGAATGTGAAAGAAAGGAAAGGGAAGGGGGGTGGGGGGAAAGCATTACCAAATCTACTAGGAAGTTATAGAATGCAGTAGAGACATGAAGCAAGACCACATTGCTGGGTCAGCATTCAGACTACCTGGATTATCTGAAGTTATGGTCTCCATGCCAGTAGTTGTGGTCTGAGAGACACAGAATCACAGCATGGTTGAGGCTGGGGGGGACCTCTGAAGAACATCTGGTCCAGCCCCCTTCTCAAAGCAGAGCCATCTAGAGCCAGTTGCCCAGGTCCATGTCCAGACTGTTTTTGAATATCTCCAAGGATGGAACCTCTCTGGTCAACCTTTGCCAGTGCTTCGTCATCCTTATAGTAAGGAAGTGGTTCCTACATAAAACTATTTAAGTAGTTAAGATCAGCCGGAGGAGCCTTGTGTTGTAAGCATATAGCAGTACTACATCTCCAAGCTGACTTTCATAATCTGACGGGAGAGCCCAGAAACTCAGCTACTGGGATTTCCAATGTTCTCATGAGTTCAAAACTCTCAAAAGTTTCTTCTTTATTTGGAGTAGATGTTTCAGGGAGAAAATGCCTCTTTGTCCTCATGTTCGTTTTATAGTATTATCGAAATTCTTTAAGATGTTGTGCAATATTGTGTTTTAAAATTTGCATCTTCTCTTGATTGTATTCATATTAATGTTTAAGATGGAAGAATACATCAGTATATTTGAATGAATTTTTGTCTTCATTATTTCCATTTTGTAACTGACATTGAACAGTGAATTCTCCATTTGCACTGAAGTCTCTAGTGTAGTTCAGTTTCATTTCACTTAAAACCTTCTAAAACTCTGTTGTGTACTATATTCTGTTAATCCAGCATCCATGCGTTTTCAAAATGTGAAATACATTGATGGTGGAATATGCAGAGAGAACTCTCTGTGTAGGTCTCTCTTCCTTAAGTGAGAGTGCTGTTTGCAGGGGTGGGAGGGCATTCAATCTTTGGATGCTATGGCAGCCACAGGTGTGGATTTGAGGCTGGAGAAATGAAGTAGGAATGTGTATATTTCTGTCCCAACCCACTTTTTCAAAGTTATTGTAGACTGTTATTTCAGTTTTTAATTTTTCTTCAATTCCCAGAAATTGTACCTTTGGCTTTCCTTGTACAAATGCTTTTGAGATTTTTCAGCCTTCATCCCAGTGCTTTCCATAAAGCACGTACATATCACAGTGTTTTCTCTTTTTACAATAATGAGGTTGATAATCTGTCACCTTCAGTTGTGATTATGCTGCCAGCTAGGCCAGCAAATCTTTAACATAACTAGAAATCCCCTGCTGGCTAAAACAATTTCTGCAGTGTTTCAGTCAGTACGCACAGCTTTAGGAACATTGCTAGAGGCAATGGGAGTTCCACTCTCTGTGGGCCAGAATTACCTATGTACAGGCGTTTGGGTTTTATTTTGCTTTGTTTTGTTTTCTTTCTCTCCCAGTGGTCCCCGTTGGGCTTTACGTTTAAACGATCTACAGAGTCTTTCCCAGTGCTTCTGCACTATATCATGTGAGAAGGCAAGTGGCAACTGCATGATGAAAGTAAAGTAGGGGCATTTAAAATGAATAGTACCTACCCATGGGCTGTGCTGACAAACACTTTTCTTTGGTTTTTGCTCGAGGAGGATAGAAAAGGGAAGGAAAAGGTTGCGAGTGTTGAATCCTTAATGTAAAATTCTAGTTTCTATTTTCCTATGTCCTTGTGAACCTGTATTTCAGAACGTTACTGACAAAACTAGCAGTTTTCAATAGTGATGTTTGGAACAACATTCTGATTTTCTTTCTTGTATTCTTGTGCTAGAAAACTGCAGGAAAAATTTCAGACGCTCTGGGGAAATTCAAAGTCTAATCAATGCCTTCCACCTGTTTTTGTTTTAAATACTGTATTGCTCAGTGGAGCTTAGGCGTATCGCAGTACATCTACCATGTAATGTTTAGATGTCTTAATGAATAACTTAACTCTAAATAGTCTTCTTGTTCTGAGAAGTAAAGTTATTTTACCCTAAACAAAGACTGTATGCTGTTTCACCCAGAGGAACCAATTTATTTTCCTTTCCTGACTCTGTTTTGAAATGTGGAAGTACCCACAAGACTCCTGCTGCTGTGAACCAGGGCTGTCACAGCGTCAGCTCTGCCTCTTTACAAAGCACTGCCTTTCAAAAATCTGAGATGTTAAAAGGGATTTGTGCAAAGTTTTGAGACTTTCCAAGGAAATACAAGTCAGAAATGCAGCTTTTAGAACATTGCTGAAATTGTGCACTTTGGGGATTATTTGAGAGTCTGAAGCTCATGTTGTGAGAAAGCTTAGTTGCAGAGTTGTTTCAGTTTCATACCTAGCAGAATTGTAGATAAACTACTCTGGGGAAAAGCAGAACAGTAAAATTGATTCATGTCGTCTTCTGTACCAGTTGGAGTACTTGGGAGTAAAAGCATCCTTTCGTTTGTTAAATCTTGAAGGGCATGTCATGAAACCAAAATGTTGACAGGGTGACCTTTTTCTTCCTTCCTTCCTTCCTTCCTTCCTTCCTTCCTTCCTTCCTTCCTTCCTTCCTTCCTTCCTTCCTTTCTTTCTTCATATATATATATATATATGTATGTGTGTGTGTGTATATATAGGCAAGTGGATGAGAAATTTATTCATAAACAATAGAAATAAATAAATCAAAATCTTGTCTTCATGACAAGCCAATGACTTGGTAAAATTGCACAGGTATTAGTAAGGGTTCAAAGCCTATACTTTATTTAATCAAAAGATCACAAACTCCCCCTTCATTTTGCAGGTAGTGGAAGAGTTAAAGATTAATGGCTTTAATTTGCCTTTTAATATAGCATTTCTTCAGTGAAAGCCTCAAGTATAAAATTCAAGTGAACCGTGACCATAAGGTTAATGGATTTTCATCAGCTGAATTTTATAAGTGTAGCAAATAATTATTTGTCATGGTCTTCATTGCGATTTGAAAATAGCCTTAGGAGACTGCCATTGCTATAGAGAAAAAAACCACCCAATATTGATTTTTGCTTCTAATGAATAATCGTTTTAATAATTGTGTGTGGTATGTTAGATCTCATGATCATCTTCTCAGTTTGTGAAAGTTCTAGATAATTGTCAGTCTTATCTCTGTTTTCTACCCCTTTCTTACTGAAAGAGGGTCTTATAAGAGGGTCTCTGAAGCGGTTTTTAAGCTCCTTGCGGCTGTGCTTTGGGAGATGCTTAGCATATTTTTGTAGGCTGGTAGAAACAATCACAGAGACAATTTATGGTTGGAACATTTGGGGGTTTTTGCGGGAGAAGCTTCAGCTCAGAATGCTCAGCTCTAACCTTGCTTATTATTCAATTTTCCATAGTTAGAAATGGTTGGAAAAGACCCCATGTATTCTGCTATATTCTTACTATATTTACATGTATGTGTTGTCATCTTAATTCAAAACACTACTGATCATATTTTTTTATCAATGTTACAATATTTTGTTTACAGTATATTTCAATTACATTAATTTTGAAGTTCTTGTGTGAAGTAAAATTTTAGCAATGTGAGCCATTCTTATTACTTGGGAGTTGTTGCAGTGAACACTCAAAATTGATAATATAAAAGATCACCTATAGAAGCTCTATCTTAATGTACGTGTTGCACATCATGTAATTCTTAAAGGATATATTTGACATCATAGTAATTGAGTACAGCAATACAAAAAATACAGGTGTGCAATACATCTGACTTCAATTATTGCTGTTCATGAAGCAGTATCTTACATAGACTATATTTTGGTTTCTAGGCTTGTCAGCAGTCTGTATGAACACTTTAATGTTGCATGAATGTAACATTTTTCTGTTTTCATTTCTCCCATTTTTGTGGTATATGCACTATAAATTCTGTATATTAAAAAACCAACAACTTCCTTTTCTCGAGGAATTTGAAGTCACAGTATGTTACAAGTTTTGCATATTGAAAACCTGTAGAAGCAGAGAATGCAAGTGCCAAAATACTTGCAGACTTCAGCACAGAGAGCATCTTGCATATGTTTGCAAGATCCTGTCTTCAGTTCTTTCCACTGTTTCCTACATTTAAAATCTTTGAGCTGGAATTTTGCATGTAGACTATCCTCTTGAGGAAATTTCCTTGCGTTCCAGTGACAAAGTTTTAGTTAAAGTGGATCAGTCTATTTGTAGAACATGCGTGTTTGGAATGTAAAAGCCGTTGCTCTGAATATCCTCCCTTCTTGCGTTGTTCTGTTGAAAAGTTTTGTGTCTTGCTGCCTTGGGTCAGGAAGCTGAAGTTTATCACAGATTAGTCCTGGTGTGAAGGATGTGTATTCTGTTGAAAAGCTGCCTAAGTTTAGCTGATTCACAAATCTCAGGTTAAATGCATTCAGTAGATAGTGTTCAGCATCTACATTCTGTACTGAACATCTGTAGCCCAGGGATGCAGAGTTTTCCCCTGCAACCAATCACCCTCTACAGTGAGGTGCACAGAAATGCCATGGCAAGAAATGAGGGGAGCCGATCCTGGATGAGGAAGGGGAAGGACCGATGGAGAGGAAGTGGAGGAAGAAGGGAAGAATCAAGGATGGAACCAAGGAGAGAATGAAAGAGATGTTTGCAAGCGACAGCAACAGCGAAGTAGAGATGGGAATGTAGAAACTTGTTAGAGGCTGGGAGAAGACAAGAAGAGGCAGAAAGGAGTGAAGGAAAAATAGGAATTGGAAGTAGGAACAATGGAGGGAAGGATTAGGTAGGACCAGGTGTTTAATGCTAGATAATAGTGCTTCAGAGTAGCAAAGTTCCTTATTTTCCTTTTGATAACAGCAAATCATCCAGCAAACAACTAGCAAAGTTGTTCTCACCGTTCTGTGTGCTCAAATGTAGAGGTTGATAGGCTGCTGCTCTGACAGAATAGAGGTAGAGAGAAGAGAAGGTTAAAAACAGAAGTCAAGCTGGGGAGCAAAAGTCAGAAAAAGAACTGAGAAAAAGAATCTGGAAACAGGAAGAGAGAGTATAGGAAAAGGTTTGTGCTTACGGGAGTTATTAATAGTGGTCCAAACTGTAGATTTAAGGGTCTTTATCTTGCTGGTAGTTCGTGCTGATGTCATTCCATGTGACAGAATTCACTCAACTTTTTGGTTTTGTTTTCCTGGAAAACCCTACAAACCCTTCAGTTTTCCCAGACGGTTGGAAGATGAGACTATAAAATCAGGGCCGGGTATCATCTACTGCTTAAGTTTCTTTTCTGCATGGCAGCAGGACAGAGTCTTCTTTTCAGGAGAAGTTTTGTACTCTTCAGGGAGCTGAATGCAGAACTGCTATTCAGGAAACCCCGCAGTATGAGACCTGTGGGGTACTCACTGAACTACTTTCACTTTGAAACGGATAAAACTATTTTGCATTGTAATGAATTTCTGTCATTGTTTTCCCTGCAGAAGGCATCAGCAGGCTCAAAAAGAGATTAAGAAAATTCATAGGCATCATGTCTGTAAATAGATACTAAAGGGAATGGACAAAAATACACTTCCTGATATTCCTGATCCAGAAATTGTGAGTGCTGGAAAGCACAAGGGGAAGGGACTGTAGAGTGGCCACCATCAGAGCATCTCTTGCTACCACTGTTGGTGATACAACAGTGGATCATGCTCTACCTGACCCCATAGGGCATCTCTTATTTTAATAAAATTTAAAGTTCAGTTTGGCTTATTTAAACTGGCAAAATCCCACCTTAAGAAATATTTCTCATGCTTCCAGTCATCTTAATATCTGATAGTATCATCTGCTATAACCATCAGGTAACTGAGGAAAGTAGCTGTTCTTCCAGATACTCACTATGTATCATGATCTTTTCTAGTAGCACACAAGAAACATCAAAATAGATTGAAGACTCCTGTTTCAAGAAGTCTTCACTGTGAAAACTAATGTTATCAAATATTTATTTCTCCATGATCTGGATCCCAAATAAAGATTTTGGATATAGATTTGCCATCAGTCTCCATGATCCATGCAAAATCAGGCTATAAGCCATTGAATTTGTCACAGGTGGTTTAAAGATAGATGATGAAAAGATACACAGTCCCTATTAAGAGGGGTGGATCATTATCTTATTATTCCAGAGGAGGAATCTGAAAACACTGGTCTAAATTAGTTCTGGTAATTTGCATAACATTTCAGTTCCCTCTATCATTCAGCCCTTTGCCAGAGAGACGAGGATAGCTTCTGCTAGGCTAGTATTAAAGACACTGGGGAGAATCTCAGGTACTATATTTTAATGGCAGTGCTGCTGGATCTTGTAAATCTAGCTAATGAGAAGAGTGATTTCTTTAGCTGACCTCATGTTATATCTTTGGAATATGGAATAAATCACAGGCAAGGTAAAACTTAACTAGTGACATCTAATGTATTAGGGAGACTTGGGCATAGCATTGTTAATTCTAATACTCTTTAGAGTAACATAACAATAACGTTGCTTCCCAAAAGCTTGTATTGATATCAACTCTCCCTAGACATTCAGCTGTCAATATGAAACTTTAATGAAAATAAAAGAGAGGAATAAGAGCAACATCTCTTCATCTGACAAATATCCATGTGATTTTCCCCTAGGCAATTCAGCTGAGTCGAGATGGACAGTATCTGCTCACAGGTGGAGACAATGGAGTTGTAACCGTGTGGCAGATGTGGGACCTCAAGCAGCTTTTTGCTTACCCAGGGTGTGATGCTGGAATCCGATCCATGGCCCTGTCGTATGACCAAAGGTTAGAGCAAAGTCTGGTCTTCATAAGAATTTCAGAGAATATATACTTACAATTAAATTGTATTTATCTTTTTCTTCTGATTTTTTATTTTCTGTGGAACACACATCCTGGTCATTATATTGAGAATTTTGTGCTTGCATGAGTTTCTTTCTAGCATGTCATATTTAGGGCAGATAATCTCTTTTAGGATTTCAGCTTCTGGGGGAATGATAGGTTGAATTATTGGCCTGTGCCAACATACAGTGTGGATCATGTGGCAGTGGAAGGCTACATGTGTGCTTTTTGTGTTTCTTCTTTCACTTAAGATACAAATCACATTCCTAATTCAAGACCTTTATGTTAAAAATAGAACAGTCAGAATAGTTGCACAATAAGACTCCTTCCACACATCCATATTTTGCTAAAGCTAATATTAATTTTTGTTATAGAAAGGTTATTTTATCCACATAAAACATGACCCTCCTTGAAGATTCCTTCTACTGAAGACCATCAGTTAATACTTTTACTGGATTTTTACATTACACTTTTTAATGTGGCTGTGTTTAAAAGTCCTTCTGTGTGTTTATCACAAAAATATTGTTTGTTTCTGGATGTTTACCATTTCATTTGTGCAAGTTTAGCTTGCAGGCTAGAATTTTGTTTGCTTTGGTGTGTTTGCTTAGTGGAGTTCCTGTGCGCTTTTCAAGCAGATGTGGGTCCTGAATCTCTTAGGGTGTCTACATTGTGCAGTAAAGCATATTGATGAGACTCTTAACCTTCCACTTACTGAAGTCCATCCTGAATGTTTTAACACTTTTACCTGGACTGCATTTCTAAAGCTTACGTAAAATGAACTTAAAAAAAAAAAAAAAATCCAAGCCAGCAAAATCTGTGCACTTAATCAAACATCGAAAAACTTCTCGTTAAGCAAAATCAGAGATTATAGGCATTTTGGAAAAACCAATTTGCCATTAAAAAGCCCCTGCCATTAAAAGTATTTCAAAAGCTGGAGTTACAGCTTTTGAATTTTGGACCTCTTAAATGTATAAAGAGAGAATCTTTAAACTATTTGAAATGTAATATGGACGTCTATAAATTCAACCGTATGCTTAAGTTAGGAACCTATTTGCTTTGGGTTTGAAGACACAGAAACTTGGAAGATACTTACTCAGAGTATTTTACTGAGTAATTACTCAGTAATTGCTGGTAATTGTCAGAGTAATTTATTTGGTATGTCTGAATGTATGTGTGTAAAAAGAAATTTAAACTTAATGCATAATCAGAACGGTGATGTTGAAATGAAATAGTGGGATACTATCAAAATGCAACCTTTTGGTGATCTCATATTTAGTCTTTGTTTGGAAGGAAAAAATACAGCTTTTTACTCTGAATACATTTTTTTTATTCTGAGGCTTTTCCCCTAAAATGCCAGAATTTTATACATCCTCATACTTTTGATTTTTGTAAAACTTCAATATGAGATGGTAAAAAAAATGATGCAGAACGCTTGTAGCTGTGTGCTAACGTCAGGGTCATGGCTTTTCAAACAGACATAAATTTTCTCTAGCAGTAGGCCAACGATAAGGAATTTAAAAAGAAAGAGTGACTCAGGGAGAAAGTACAGTGATTGCTTTCAGGAACTTTCAAAGCAGTCAAAACCTTTGGATTGCTTTCAAACCCAAATACTGACATTGCCAACTGTAGTCCCATGCCCACATCCAGTTCTTTCAGGTAGGTCATGTGCTTAAGTGGGAAAGGTGAAACCGAAACAGTTTCAGCCATCCTTCACTTTCCTGCTCCAGCAGGGCTTCATCCCACTCCCATACCCCCAATAAACCAACCAAGCAAGCCAAAAAATAATCCCAGGAAATCTGACGTGGCCTTGCAGGTCAGTGGAGCCTGGTAAACAATTCTGCTGTCTAACTTTCAATTGTAGCTTCAGGCCGACCATACAAAGTGTTGCATGGTGTTTTGTGATCTCTGTATCTTCTGTCAGAGCTGGTGCAGATGGCAATTTCAGCCAAATCAAGCTTGCTGGTCTCCTTGGAAACCCAAGATGGGAGCACCTAAAGCCTGGCTTTTCTGATACGTGGAGCACTGGCAGCTCCAGGAGTCTTTAGTGGATGTTGGTCGTTGCCTTGAGTTCTCATGCATGTTACTGATGCAGCTCTTTGGTCTGTTGACTCTTATGTCTGGATGTGATGTGGTTCACTAATGAATACGGTATTATTCTTTCTATAGGTGCATCATGACTGGCATGGCGTCTGGGAGCATAGTGGTTTTCTACAATGATTTCAATCGCTGGCACCATGAGTATCAAACCAGATACTGATCTTCACAGAGACCAGGATAAGCACTGATGTGGGCAGCTGTTGTCAGAGGGAAACTGAACACAGCACACAACATTGTTCCTTATAAATAGCTATATTACATGTGAATGTAACTCAAATTTGCTGGAAGAAGCAACCTATTTTTTAAAGTTAATTGCTATTTTTGTAGACATTGCTTGACTTTTTTGGGGTAAGGGCAAAGAAGCAGAAAAATGGCTGCTGGGTTCTGTAGTTAAAAAAATCTATATTTTTAGTCATAATGAGAAGTCTATTTTGATCCCTGTATGTAAAAGAATCCTAAAGTAAATACGGTTAAAACTCACGTTCTAGCTATATTATGAAGAAATGGATTTTCCATCTGAAACTTTGTCTATAACTTGAGGAATATATGATTTTAACATAATGAAAATGAATTATGAAGTTTGGGGAATTTAATCTGTGCTATCTGTACTACACTTTGTCTTGTACTTTTCCAAATGATTGTACTACATCAGCACCGCATTTTCTGGGAATCAATAGAAATATTTATATTATGATTAATGTAATTTGATACTTTGCAAATTGTTTCCATCAATGTTACTATTCAAGCATGTTTCTAGGCCTAGACAATTAGTTCTTTTTTAGTTGTATCTTTTTGTGCCGTTAGGACAGAGAAATCGGGAATGGAGTTTGTGTTACATCAAGTGTGAATCCTTCTAGTTTCTAGCTGGCATCTCCTTCAAAGCACACCAAAATGTGGATTGTTCCTCAAAATCAGAAAGGCTGTTTGAAGACTTCAGACTCAAGTTAGAAACCCACCCAGGCAGGTGTTTCTTAACCGGTGCAAGTACCAAAGCACACTTCTGCTGGTTGGCTGTGAAAGCACCAAGAAGGCAGGTGTTTGCTGGTGCACAGCGCCTGTACAACAGCGGGAGCAGCGGACTTGCAGGTGACAAGCCCCTGCAATGCTGTAGCACATGCCATATTCCTTTTCTGCTTATAGCAGCAATATCTTCTATATTTTGCTGTCACCAAATCCGGTCAGATCCTGCCCAATCGTGTTAAATTACCCCTTTCTTTTAGGAAATGAAAAATAATTTATATTAAGGAACAGTAAGTTATTTTGGTGTTGCGCAAATCTACTTTTCTACAAGATTGCTGTGCAGAATTACGTGAAAATATTTGTGAAAAGATCTGTTACTGTTTTGTAAGTCTGTATTGCATAAAAATCTTCTTAGTATGTTGTGATCTATATGAGTTGAACTTTACATTCCGTATCTGTATTGATACGTACATTTCTCTAGCTGCCTACTAGAGCAGTTCCTGTTTTTCTAAGCATTTAACTACTATGTCTTTCAGCAAAGATTTGGAATGAGAAAATTCAGTTTGAGTGAAGAAATTAAATAAAATTACATTTGTAATTGAGAGCTTCAGTGGAGTACTGGGTTCTTGTGATTCAATGTATATTCTCCATAGAGGAAAGAGATGCTGTGGCCAATGCATTTGAATTACTCTTGGTGTTTATGCACTGGTGACAAAGTTTTATGTCCTCTCTACATTTTTATACTGATATGGCTATGGTGGTATCAGTAGAGTTACATTTTTATGTTTTGTATAGCAGAAGTATGATCCGATTAAGTGAAGGCTATAGTTGTAATGTCTGTAGTAAGTGCCCAGTATATTGAGCAGTAACATTTGTTACGCAAAACTTGTAGTTCACACTTCCTTAAGTCCAACCACATTCGTACCCTTCTATCAGAAGATTTTGAGAGGAAACTGGTTTGCTCTTGAAGAGCAATTTCCATTTTTCTTGAGTCAGGGGTGGGTTTTCTAGGCTGGATGGAGGGAAAAAAAACCCAAAGCAAGCAAGCAAATGTTGCTGCCTGAAATGGAAAGCCTGAAAAATCTCTTTATGATCTGTTGCTATTAGGAAACACTCTGTAGTTGATAGAAGTAATAATCTGTGATTCTGGAGCCAAAATATTTCATGAGGAGTTGATTTGGTAGATTGTTTCTTTTAGTAAGGATCCTATTGAGCTTGAGATGCTTTCCCGAACTGAAAGCGTGACTGAGCTGAGTTCAGCCCGTGTGTGCTGATGGGCAGCTGTGTGATGCTATGAATGACTCCTTGAGGAAGCAGCAGCAGCGGTGCAGCGCAGTGTTTTCTATATTATGAGTCCTGCATCCTTCTGTGGAAAACCTTCACCTTCTGCTGTGTGAGCAAGCCTGTGAAGACACTCCCATTCTGGACAGCTGTGCTGGTAGTTTTGGTGAGTGGGAAGTACCTCTCCTTCTACAGGTAACCAAACACCTTGGGCACTGTACTGGGGACCAGGCTTGCACTTGGGATCTCAGCTTTGGCTGAACTAGTTCACGTCATGCTGTTTGTGATGAGGTGACAAAAAAGGGGTTAAATTTCCAACTCTTCAGGTATTTGTTAGTCTATTTGAGGCAGCACCTGTTAGGTCCCTTGCCTGGTCAGTGTTTAATCTACAGGGGCCAGGCATTAGCCTGAAGCTAGGCCTCAGTTAGCTGGTATTTGCAGAATGTTCCTGAAAAGAGGGAGCTGAGGCCTTTATTTCCTCCTCAAAGTTCAGAGGGAGCACTGATGAACAGCATATTTTTTAAATTACAGTCCAGGCTTTATTCTGTTCTGGTAAGCTCAAATGGACATGATGTTTGCTGCAGTTTATGACTGGTGCTCTGGAAAGCAGCTTTTGCTGCTGCTGAGAACAAGGCTGGTGAGCAGCAGTGCTGCAGGTTTGGTTTGTGGGGAAAGTCTTGGAGCAAGTAGCTTGAAATCCTTTCTAAGTTTGTGAAAACTGCTTCTATAAATGCTGTAGGGTCTGGCAAGAGATGACGGTGTGATCAGAGGGGTGGCTTCGCTGAAAGAGGTTCATGTTGTGGTGTTACTGCGAGCAAAGGTAAATGAATGTCGTCATACTTTGAGAATATTTCTTCAGTTCTTGGCTATGTTGTGCTGTGTGTGACCAAAAAGCTTCTACACCCGGAATGTGCCATGTGCAGAGTATATGTAATTATTACTGTTTCTGGTCCTGACATACTCTTCCACCCATCTGCAGCACTTTGTTTCTGCTGTAGACTGCAGCTCTGCTGGTTTAGCACAGAGCAGAATAACTGTCTGAAAGAGCTAATCTGATACCAAGATACTACAGAGTTTACTGTGGATGTTCTGCTGATGGAGCAGTTATTTCCTAGGAAAGGGAGAGTTTAATACTACTATGGTACAGTGGCAGCTGTTGGTGTTTTTTTTGGTTTTTTTTACAACTACTGTCAGAATTTGGCATGATTTTGGGGTTCTCATTGTAGTTGTAAAAATATACAAATTGATTTTCTATTTAGAAACATTATGGAGAACCTTTTCTGCTGTGGTGCTTTTAGTGTGTGGGATCAGACTGGGGATTTTTAAGGAGCAGTGGAGTTTGCTCAGTTACTCCACATACCTGAACAGCAGCAACAACAAAAATCTGACCCATGTTTTTCATACAGAGCTGGTGTCCTGGAACAAAAAATTGTTCTCATTTCTTTTAGTAGCAAAAGGAAATTCAAAACAGGGACTTATGTGGGAAACTAATTTTATTGCAACTTTAGGCCATAATTGCTGTTAAATATATTGAATCAGAATGGCCCAGATATGGTGACTATATAGAGTGTAGCTTTTGCATTTTATGTACTAAGTTTCGTATTAATAGAGATTTAAGTAAGTGTGCTTGTGTTATGGCATCTCTGTTCTGCTTTCTCTTTCACTTAGAAGTAATTCAAAGGGAATAAAAGATAACTATTTTGTTCTTAAGGGGCTGGCTGCATCCTAGTTAAATAAAACCAAAGCTGGGCCATTCTGTGGGTGTTGCTCTAAACCAGTGAGACCTTTCTTTCCCACATAAGGTTAGAATATTTGTGTAAAGCTTGAGATGAGTCACTTATTTGGATTCAACATTTCATGAAATCTAGTTTACTTTTATGCAGAACCAATCTAAGATCTTTAGTAAACTAATACAGTTTAATGATGCATTAAAAAACCAGGAAATGGTTTTTGATTTTGTTTAGATTTACTGAAATTCAACTGCATGTAACCTAAAGCCTTGCAGTTCAAATACAGGCAGTCTTATGAGGAAAACAAATTGGTTAAAGCACATAAAGTTTGAAAGAATAAATTCTAACGTGTATCCGTAAGTAGTTTATTTTTAGTTGTGATTTCTTATTATAAAGGAGCATGTTATTGTAAAGAGTATGTAAAATATTTCACAGCTTTTTATAAATTATGGGAAAGTACTTGCTATATACTAAATGCATGGAGTTTGATAATGTACTATTTTTTTTGAGTTCTTCTAATTTTTTGCTTCCCACTGTTGCGTTGTTCACTGTGCATCGTGAGCTCTGAGCTGCGAAATGCTATAGCGCAGCTAAGTCTCGTTGTGTGGTTGGAATTTGGTGTATTGGGCAATAGATCCAGTAATAGATGGATGTCTTTGCAGACTGCTCTTCCATTTTGCTTTTAGTCTTGTTTTTCCTGTGTGCTAGCAATGCTTTTTTCAAGCAAGCCCTGTAGCTGCAAAACCAAAATCTGACCACTACAGTCTGTTAATTTTAGTTGCTGCTTCCTCTTAGCTTCTCTTCTTCAACTTGTTCAGTGAGATGGGGGGGAAACTATATTGGCAGCTAAAACCAAGAGATCTTTGCTTAATAAATGAAAGTCCAATGAAAGATTTACTGATCTATGTAAATATTCTTAATGACCAGCTGTAAAAATGAGCCAATACTTCATGAACATAAGTAACATCATCATAAAACATCATCTACCTTAATGCTTTTTGACAATTATTGTAAATAGTTTTATAAGTTCAAGAAGGGGGGCAATTGTCTGTAAGGGTAAATTGTGATGGGAATCTCAGTGAACTTGGTGTTATGCTGATGTACAGCAACAGAAGATTCAGTTCTGGGATTTCAAACCTAGGACTGCGGGAAATGGCTCCATTGGGATCTCTGAACAACTGCTCGCTTTCAAAGGATCTAAAAAACTTGGATATTTTCAAGAATTATTTTTTTAAAAATTCTTTTTTTTAAAAATGCAGGCATGATAGCAGTTGTGCTGTCCCCATTGAGTATTTGAATAAAACCCTGACATTTAATCAATATCTATCAAAATGATACATGAATTTCAGCAACTTTTATGAAACAAAAAATTTGACAGTCCTCTTTGACAAAGGTGTAACTTGACTTTAGTTTCTTTAGTTGTTTCTTTCCCTTTATAGCAGATAACATAGTTCTGTTACAGTTTCTTTTCTGTTTTTTGCCTTATTCCAGCAACAGATGGTTTTACAAAGATTAAATGAAAGTGCAGTAGATAACAAACCAAACATAACACGTATGAGCCTTCATTAAGTGTTTTAGTGTTGACCAATGTGTATTTTATGTTTACGTTAAACTGTAATACCTTGAGCAACACAAACATACTGCCCATAGATTTAACATATGTGGAACTGAGTTAGGTAATGGAGTAGTGATACAACTTTCCTAAGGTCATACCTGGAGAGAAAAACTTGCCCAGATATCCTGTGTGTTTATCTGATTACGTTGGCCACATGAACATCTTTTCCAGCTGTCATCGCTGTTTTTAAATAGGTGTTTTGGCATATTCAATCAACTGCCTCTTCTCTGTGAATCAAAATACTTGACTAAGAATGTTTAGATGTTGATCAGTCATGAACCTAGCGACATATGTATGTCTTTGCTTTGTCTCAAGGAAAAAGAGAGTAATAATTTAGAACTGGCAGTTGTGTACCAGTTAAATTATCACCCTTTCTTTTATATATGCATGAGGGTTTGTGGAACACAACTTGTTAGACATCTCTGCTAATCTATGTCATTTTTTCCTTTGTAAATAAATATCTAGGCCTTGCACAGCTGAATAGCATCCTCTTAGAAAAAAAGAGAACTCGACCCAGCATTGATCACTCTGTTCCTCTTCATTTCTCCCAGTTCAGTAGTCGGTCACTGTCTTCTGCTGGGGCCTCCCTTTCATTGTGGTACGTGGCTGGTTAGCCCACTTCATCTGAAATTACACATCCTTTCTTTAGCTTAGTGACTTGTTACGGATTTACCAGCTGCATACACGGCTGGCTAATGCACTCTCACTAGTTTCTGTGCTGAGTAAGGTTAGTGTTACCTTCATATTTTTGCACTGTGCCAAAATATAAACATACATAATTTTATACAAAGCCCATTCTCATACCCTCTGAATATCTTGAACTTACTCCACTGAACCCATAACAAAGTTAATTCACAATGACTAGTTGTAACTCAGATCTTTTGGTGCTGATCTAGCCTAATGTTTTAATGGTAGTTTAAAAAATTTAGTACCTTTACTACCCTATTTTTTTTTTTTTGCCATCCTCTTTCAGCTGTACCATGGCCTTAAGTTATCAATTGGCATTTTTTGCTTTTAACTGCCTTTTCAAAAGGAAAAGCACTGATATTCAGTCATATTTTACCTATGTCTTCCATAGGAGTCAATGACCTTTAAAGGTTATGGGAATCCCTCAGATTAATTTTATGAAATCTTTTTGGTACGTACCTAACTGTTCAGTTTCTCCAAAGAGAGTAAGATGAGATTTTTCACTGACAAAACAACTGAGTTCTCAAAGAAATAAATGACTTTTTTTTTTTTAATGAAGAAAGTTTATTGCAGGTCTGTCTTTTACAATTCTAGTAGAAAGTATAGCTAAGAAAGAAAATTAACTATGACCAATTTGTAAGAACAAGCAAAGAAAATGAATAAGCTGAATACATACTATATTGAACTAAGCATTATGGTAAAGAGAAAGCCTCATCTATCTGTGACTGCAGATTACAGATAACTGCTCCCCAATCCTTGTTTCTAGTGCCTGCACCAGGTGAATAGGGGGATAGCACTGACAAACCTCTGATAAGTATTGATGGTGGCTGTTTGTAGTAGCGCCAATATCACCTCACCTGAGAACTGGGAACTGCTCCATCCATCCTAGCTTAGATAACATGCAGCAAGCTTTCTGTTCACAGGTCCAAGGCAATTTTATTTTATCTAATAGGTCATCTGAGTCTGGAGAAAGGTGTGGATGGGACACTTATGGTTAGGATAGAACATGGCTAGAACAAAAAAGGCTTCCTTGACTCCAGGCTTCGTTATAAATAAATGTCCAGTGCTTCTGTTTACATCCCAAGTCACTTTATTTAAATTCATATTACCTAATCACTACCCTGCAGCCTGCAAGTCCAATAACAAACTTGATGCAAAAACAACCATCCTTTCCTCTATCTCCAATGTTTGTCTCACAATATTTTACAGTTAGTCTACTAAAAAATTTTTTGTGAAAATTCGCCTCTTCAAGTTTAGTAGAAACTTGGGTAAAAATAGAGGAATCGGAATAGAAGGTGAGTTATCAGTTTTCTTCCCTTGTCTTCCTCTCCTGCTTTTCTGGGAATCCTCATCAGAAGAACAGAACGGGACCTGCTTGTAGAGGTGAGGCCAAGTAACTGTTCATCATCTCACTGCTTATATAAAAATATGGTTAGCTACACAATAAGTTAGTCTATTTAGAGCCCAAAGCTGTGTGAAATGCAGTTAATTAAACTAACACATGTAACTTAAAAATCATCTAACATTGCCAGAATCTTTCCCCTGCTGCTATTCTCAAGACAAGGGCAAAGGGCACTCAAAATACACATTCACTTGCCTGCTATGACAAGATCAGTCTCCCATGACAGAGCCTGCCTTGGGCTTGCCACAAGAGGGTGCACAGAAACTGAAAACAAATTGTCGTGTGAAATGAAAAGATTGTGGCAAGTGCAGGGAGCTTCAGCTGGATTTGGTTTCATCACACCTACGCACCAGGCTGATCCCCAGCAAACTCAGGAGACACTGAGGCAGGGAGCGTGGGGAAACTGAGTGGCTCAGAAGCAGCAGGGAAGAGTGTCCTGGACCCAGCCACAAGAGGATCATCAGCTGCAGCAGTAATTGCAGAGATTTTCTCCATTCCAGCTCTACCAGAGTCCTGACTGCGCTTGCTGCAGAAAATCTGACTCTCTTTATCTAGAGCTGTGTTCTAAAAACAAAGAAACAAAAAAACCCAAGGCAAAATATGAAAAACAGTTAAATTGAAGCCCTGTCTTAACTTCAGGGTTAAAACAATCTACAAGACATTAAATGCATGCAATAGAGCCAGAAAAAAAAAGGAGAAATAACATTAGAAATCTTATATAATTAATTGTAGCATTTTGTGGTGCTGACTTTGGAAAACATAAGGAAAACTTATCTTCCAGATGTATGTTTACCATGATAGTGTGAGTTTTAAATTGTCTTGCAAGTCTGACATGGAAAAAAAAAAAAAAAAAGACATGAGTCGTTATGATATGGCAGGAACTCTTCATACGAGCTACTAGAAAAATTATGTACCTGTGTTTTTGCAGCCACAAGGAGTCACATGATATTTAGTGAAAACTTACTTAATACCTTTTCTGTAACAAACCACCTGGAATGGAATTGTATCTGTTCATGAAAATGACATGGAAAAAAACCAAAACTAATGATTTTTTTTTTTTCCTATCTTAAAGTAAACCCTTTTCTGTTTATTGTTAAGAGTGGGCAGATGACCTCTCATGAAGCTGACATGGTGGCAGACCTGCATCGTTTCTGAATACTAGACTTAAATACTGGGTTACTGGAAAAAAAAGTAGCAGGTTAGAATGAAATCCGAGAACTCTCTAGTGCAGTAGTTGGATTATCTGAGTATGCAGTGTGCCTGCTGAAGGAGACAACTTTCATACCCTCTGAAGAATACTGTTATATTAGAATCATAGAACAGAATCACAGAATCATTATGGTTGGAAAAGACCTTTAAGATCATCAAGGCCTTAACATCATCATAAGTTTTTCCTAATGTCTAACCTAAACTTCTCCTGGTGTAACTTGAAGTATTTTCTTCTTGTCCTATCAGTTGTAACTTGTGAGAAGAGACTCACACCCACCTCTCTATAACCTCCTTTCAGGTAATTGTAGAGAGCAATATGGTCTCCCCTCAGCCTTGTTTACTCCAAACTAAACAACCCCAAGTCCCTCAGCCACTCCTCATAAGACTTATTCTCAAGACCCTTCACCAGCTTTGTAGCCCTTCTTTGGGCTCTCTCCAGCACCTCAGTGTCTTACACTGCAGCGAAAGCTAAACCCCAGTGTAATGTTTAATTGCTGGTGGAATGTCTGAATTGACCTAGAGGGAAATTTAGCAGTTCTAATTTTTCTAATAAGCATTAGCAGTTCTAATTGTCAAAAATATATGTCAAAATTGCTTTCTAAGACCTGGAGGGACAGCATAATTGGTCTTGTTTCACAGTTAGTTTGAAGGTTGATATTGATCATTATAAATCTACTTACCTCTTCGCTTAACTATTTACTTTGTGGAAGATCTTCAAGTACCAGCGGTAATACAGATTTAAGTTAATATAGATTAATTAAGTTCTTTGTAGTTTATTCAGTCATGAGAATGATGCGAGGTAGGCTTACTCTGCTCGTGTACAGCTTGGGCTTTCTACAGTAATCCACAGATGTGTGACACTTGAACTGAGGAGCAGAGCACAAATACATTCTTCACCTTTGTGGCACCCCCACATATGTATGACACTTAGGTGGAATTTCCTGTTTTGAGCTGGGATATGCTGGTTGCAAAGTAAGGTCAGGTGCTCTGCCTTTTCTTTAGCAATTCTTTCTTTTTTTTTGATTGCTTGCTCAGGAGGACTTGTTTTTCTATACACAAAAATGTCTATGTATTCTTAGTGGAGTTTGTCTAATACACTAAAATATGTAGTTTTTAGGTACTGGAATAATTTTCTGATACAAGTTAAATTTAGCATGTATTTTTTTCAGATGTGGTTTATTGCATCAAAGGCAAGGCAGAAATAAGATACTTATCCTCTCTTTTCCAAACTGATCATATAGCTTGGTAGCAAAACCTTGTTTCATTATGGAGTACCTAAACACAAATTTCTCTTCTACCCGACTTGGCAGAGAGCTGGATGTGTATCTCCAGTTTCTGAAATAGAGAACTTCTAGAATTTGCAAGTATACGGATGGTGGCTTGTTCAGGAATTGATGCCACACACTCCTACTGAAACTACTCTATTTTGTATAATGTGGCTGTGTGCTGGGGCAGGGGAGGTAACGAGCAGCCTCATGATACCCCCTCCTCCCCACAATACCTTCCTGCCAGGCTTTTCCAGATCATATTATTGAGCATAAAAGCTCCCAAAAGCAAATATTAAGTATTTTGAATTTAGGGTAGGTTGGTTTGGAGGATTTTTGTTGGTGTTTTTTTTGTGGTTTTTGTTTGTTTGTTTTTTTAAATTGGGTGACAACATTAGTTTATACACATACAGGTACACAAGAGAAACACAATTGAATTCTCTGCTACTAGCAGCTGACTTTGCAAATGGAGCATGCAAGGAAATGACTAGCCAAAATGGATCTAGGCTTTTGAGATTAGCTACAGTGTGCAGTAGTTTTATCATTATCAAAGTAGCTGCTGTGCAGGCAGGATTGCATTTCCTCATTTGCTTGCAGGGAAAAAGTTGACTTAAAAGGAAAAGAAATGCTTTCAGTTCATGATGATGGTGATTTTATCCTGTGCTGTCCTCACAGCAGCCTCTGATAGTTGTCACATCTTACAGATAGCAATACGTAACTATGTAATGCAATTTAGGATTTATTTCTTTTAAGTACTGAAGAGGAGGCTTAATTTTACTGTTGCTAAGTAACTTTTTTTTGTATGGTTGTACAGCTCTTTCCACTTCAGACTGGCCAAGTTATTTCTCCTTTCTTTTTGTTACAAATGGGGAACATGTATTTTTTTGTGCAGCAGAACAAAGCATCACAGTTAGTACGTACCATTGCCTTGGACCTACTCAGAGGAAAGCAATGCAGGCATTGGGAAAGGAGGAAAAAGGAAGGAAGCAAGGGACAGAAACTAGACTTACTTAAAGCAGAACTAACACAATTGCAACAAATTTAGTTTTACAGAACATTTTGAAATTGACAAAAAAAAATCAGTAATGAATTAACAGCAACATGCTTTTAGGGGCAGAGCTTCCTGTGCAAGAACACTGAAGTAGGTATGTGCAGTTTTACTTATCTGCCACATGATGGTATTATCTGCATTGGCCAGATGACAATATTTGCGTGAAGTGATGCTAAAAGGGATTCCATTAAATATGCAGGTGGACTGATATAGCAATGCACTGCAATACATGAGAATTACAATACTGTGCTTGTCTGAATCTGAATGTTTTTAAGCAATGAGTGCTAGAACAAGTGAAGAATTTCTTAACATGAAGATAACTAAATTCCAATGCTCTAGAGAAACCAGGGCAAGAATAACAAATTGGGAGTTTAATCCTCATTAGTGCTCTGAATAAGTTAATTTTCCCTTCAGCAATAATGGGGAGTTGCATTCAGAACTAAATAATTATGCATTTACATCCTCCCATACCTGTTAGAAGGAAATTAGGCAGGAAACAGGAAAATGGAAAAAAAAAATTTTAACAACGTGTAGTTCCCTGGCTGAAGGAATGTCAGTAGCTAACAGAATCAGAAACACCTCACACCGATAAGGAGCCAGAAGCTGCGCTGTGTCAGAGATCTGAGATAGGTTTAAGTGGCATGCAAGTTGGAGAGGGGCTGAGAGTTAGAATTGAAATTGCTTTTATTACATATAGTGCATTTTATACCAGTTTTCAGCTTCAGGCTTATCCATAGTCTCAACAGTATAAAGAATGAAGCTCTGAAGTCCCTCTCAAACTGTCAAGTCAAACTGTCAAATGAAATGTAGACAACAGCATGAACCTGAAATCCATTTTCTGACTTCTCACATTTTTATTTTTGTTACTGCTTTTCCTACATTTAAATCTGTGGCCTATTTAATCCACATAAATGTGTTTGCAAAAGCATGTATGTATGCAGAAGCATTATTTAAATTTACTTACTTTCAGATGATTAAAACAATTCTTTTTTAACATAAGTGGGCTGGATTTTGAGAGTAATTAATAATAATGAGGGGGAGGTTGGGGGTGGAAACCACTGTTATGTTACTACCACAGATGGTTTTATTTTTCTTTCAGTAATTAAAAATACTCTGTGTGTGCAGTGTCCATGCTTGCATTAGACAAGAATGGACCACAATAAGAACAGAATGGCAGTTCAATCTCTATAGCAGTCACATATGCTCTGCAAAAGTGACTGGTTGATTACAAGTGCAGTAAATTCAATTTCTTATACCATGAATCACGCGTCTACTTGCTGGAATAACTGTTTATGTAAGTTCAACTATAGGTCATCTGGGTTGCTTTGTATGCTTTGAAGAAAGTTCCCCATTATGGAACATAAAAAAAACCAAACATAGCAGGGGTTATATTGGGACAAAATTAATGTTGTAAACTTCCAATATTACCAAAAAAAATTCAGAAATGGAGTCTGGTTTCCTGACAAGCATAGTGGTGAACAACAGTACACTCAAGATCAAGCACTACTTGGATGGGCAGTGAAGAAGAGCCTACTTAGCTAACTAGGTGGTCTGTATGAAAAAAATACAGCTTTTGCAATGAAAGATTTCAAATTGTTAATAAGCTCCATTTCAACATGCAGCTACTTAGTGTTTACATGTTTCTGTTTGAAAGCTTGTTTTTATAGCTTAGCTAGCACACTGTGATTGACTTGGTTGCTCTCAAGCAATGATGAGACAATTCACATTATACACAAATAAAGACTAGAATTAGAGACTATTCTAGCTTTGCTTTGCTATTCTTGCACCACACATGCTCTTAGAGCACTGTTAGGTAAATATGTATAAAAATGTTCATTTCTCTTACCATGATGACAGAAACCCCAGCAGATGTGTTATTTTGCTTGGGTAGGGTGTTATTAAAGTGCTGCTTCAGTTTACCTGTTACTTCAGCTTGCATATTATTCTCCTGGGAGGCATCATCCTGTAAAAGAATAAACACAATATTCAAATTAGGAAAAAAGACAAAAGTATGCTTGAATGTACCTGTGCAAAAGAGAAGTTTGCTATTCTGCTGAGATACTTCCTTCTTTTTAATGCAAACTGTTCAGACATACAGCCCAAAAGTGAATGCCCTCTGCTACATGAGATATAGTTCAAAAAGGAACATAGCAACCACTGTTTCATTTATGAACTTTTATTTCTTAAAATGCCATGTGACACTATATCCTTTCAGTCCATTGGTTTGTCCCACAATTATAAGCCAAAAGTTTGATTCAAGCATGTTAAAAATAACATGCTTAAAATAATGTTAAAAATAAAAAAGCGTATTTGTCATTTGTCTTTTAAATCAGCATTTTATATGGTCAATCATATCCTAAGTGTGGAAACATCACACAGTACCAAAAATATGTTTGAGAGGAGCTGTTATGCATAGACACATTTGTTATAGTTGTCTTCTCTTCTCTTGTTTGAGGGAACTCCATAGATCATATTCAGTCCCTCTTTTAAAAACTGTGTAGAAATAAATATTGACTATGTATATGTAGACCTTGTATTTTATTGCTAATGAACGGATTTTTAAATCAATAAGTAAAGCACTTTTAGTGTTCCTCATTGTTGCTCTCTGAAAACATGAAGGACCTGGCAACTATCAGCTTAGTGCCTATGTTAAATAATGGATTATTTTTGCTAATTTTATTTCTCTTATGAAGCTTGAAATTCTTCAAAAAACAGGTGAGTACTTCAAGTAGTAGTGCAGCAAGTAAGATGCCAGCATGCACAACAGTCCTGCCACATACCCATTTTTGAGATTACTGTTTTCTAGGTTGAATGTGAAATTAAAAAAAAGACATGCCTGCCGTGTTATGTTTAAGGAGGGTTACAGCAATCCCCAGCACCTTCTAATCTCAGTCAGCAAGTGATATCCTTCATTCTGTTCTTCCCAGAGCACAGAAACTTAACAGTGCTGTCAGAGCTGAAGCTAATGCCAGACTCTTGCTTGTCTTTTGTGTGGAAATAGTGGTCCAACAAACAGAAGCAGACAAAGTAGAAGTGTATTGCTGCTTCTGAAAACTACACTTTAATGGTTAGATTTACAGATTTTTTTATAATAAATGAGAGACAATTAAAACGTAAGTTACTCACTGACACCCAGGGATGGCTTAGGATCTGTGCTGCTGTATATCGGGCTTCAGCATTCACATGTAACATCAGGCTGATTAACTCCTTTATAAAAAAAAAAAAAAAAAAAAAAAAGGAGTTTGAGGAGAGTGGGGAAGGACATCACAATGGAAAATATCTTTGCATCAAGTTATTCTCAGTGCAATTTTCTTGCTACCTGGGTGAAAAAAAACCCCAGCTTACACTGATACCAGAACCAGTGATACCAGCGTGACTTTAGTGGAACAAAAAATTTGCCCTTCAGATTTAGCGTATGCTGGACAGTGTATTTCTTATCAACTTCCTTATTGTATGCATTTAACAGTTCATAAAGGGCACAAACCAGAGGCAAGAAACTGCATCTGAAATTCAAGAAACTGCTGAAATTATTTGAAAGCTATGTTCTCTTCTGTGTTGTTCCAAAAGAATAAAAGACATTTAGGATCAACTGGTATAGGAAAAAGCAGATAGACGGAAAGAGACAAATGTTTAATTCTACTAATTATAAGATTTGGTATTGTGGCTTTCATCATATTTTAGAGGCACTAAATCAGATGTCTTAGCTTTATCAAATACTTACCTGGGCCTTCTGTAAACGGTGTGACTAAGCTGCCTAGAGATATGATAAACCTCAAGAGCTCATTGATACAAAGCAGCCAGTAAAGTAAAATGAAAAGACCAAAAACCCAAAACAAATTTCTTAAGTTGTTTATTCAAGTTTCTTATGCAACTAACAATTCACTGGTGTAATTCCTGGTTCTACAAGCCTATCAGGACAAATATGTCTCCCTCCCAAATGAATAAAGTCATGTACTTGGAGCCAAATTCCCTCTTGAAAATCCTTTTATAAACTGTCGGCCTCCATATTCTCATCTGGAGTATTTCAAGGAAATTGTTCATCACTTGAGTTTTGGGAAATGGCTTCTTCAAGCAGATAACATACCTAACCGAGGGGTTTCCCAACCAGCCAAGTTATTTAGTCTGTGAAAGACTGAAGTGAAAGGGATCACCTTTAGTACCAAGATTGAGGATCTTGTTTCTTCAGAATGTAAGTCCGGAATTGTGTAAGATGGCTGGAGCTTGGGAAATGTTGGCAAATGGATAAACAGCCATTGGGAAATGCAGAAAAAATGCAACTTCTCATTGGCTGGATAACAAATAATCTCCACTTGCTAATTAGAGTCTTCAGATATCATTCAGAGCATGTTGCTGAATTAACTTGAGAATTGAGGCTTAAAACTTGGAACCTTTATCCTGAAGAGTCAATCATTTTAAACAAATGCTGATGATAACACAAGAACTATTAGCAATGGCAAATCAAGCTGTCAGCACCTCCTGAAAGGTTCTAATATGGCTCAAGTATAATAGTAGCAAATTATGTCAATTGCATTCAGTTCACATAGCAATAATTTATCTTTTAAAAAAGATTGCTAGGAAGGAAAATTAAGAGAGACACTTGTTTTAGACCTGAAGAGCTGGACCTGCTATAATAGTTCATCATTAAGAAAACTGAATAGCATTTGGTGTTCACTGAATGCAATTGGCATTCTGCTACACTTACTCAGACAGTAACAGGATGGCCTGCAAAACCTGAGTTGTCATCAAGCACTGTTAAGCTAACTGACCAGAAAGGCACAGCAGCTGGAGGAGTGGGTAAGATTCTGTTCAGAATCTTTTATTCTCCCTTTCCAACAAAGCACAGTTGTTTCACTGGCTTGTCAGAAACACTATTTCAGGTGGAAAAACATATCAGTACCTTTGCTGAATCAGTGATGTTATCCCAGTAGGGAGAAGGAAACTCCAGCTTCCCAACAAGTATCTGATCAAAGAGATCTTCCTGAAGGTTGTTTTCACTGTAGAACAGCCGTAATGAAAAAGATCATGAGAAAGCAGTCAATTTGTAACATGAGGAGTTTTTAACTTGATTTGAGGATGGAACAGAAATGATGTTATATCGACTACTATAAATACATAATTTGCAAGCTTATATAATGGCAGTGCTTCTGAAGTGTTTGCCATCGTTACACTGTCAGCAGGGGTGAGAACAGAAAAATAATATATAGAGGTGAAAATTACATATTAAGCTAAAAGGACTTCCACTGGATTAGAGAATGCATAGCTAACAGACAGGAACAGAAAAGGTGATTAAGAACTAAGTCACTTGCCAGCCTAGCTGCAAGCCTATGATAGGGGGAAGAAGTGTAGTGAAATGAACCTCTTCTGTTAAACTATCACAACAGAAGAATTTTCAAAATCCAAAGAGGAGACATTGAAAACAATACATTTAATTTACTGAGCATTGGCAAGCTACTGCTATTGATATAAGAAGTACTTCTGTATCAAAAACATGGAATCACGTATATGCAAGAATCGCTGGCAGTGAGTTTTTATTTTTTAACCTCTGTTTGTTTGCCCTAGCCACTGTGAACATCCACCCAACCTATTACTGTAACAAACAATTTACCTCTTGGGTTGGTTTTGCAATAAATATTTAACCTTGGTTAAGACCTGATTCTAATAGCATGGTATGGACATTCTCCACCCTCCAACTCTATTCAAAACAATTTGTTTATATGATCTCTTTAAAAATATGTTTTCAGTTTTAAAGATGAACTAACCATGTGCAAAAACCAAATACCTAAACTAAAAGATAATTTTTCCATTGACAGTTGTTTATCTTGTATTATTTGCAAAATATTCAGTCTGGTAACTTTTAGTTAAAAACTAAGTGTTTTGCTGTAAAAACACACAAACAGAATGCATAAATAAATTGTAAGTTAAGAGAAGAATTCCCTATTAAAATGTGTCAATTCCTTTTCATTCTCTGGCAGAAAAACAAAAACAAGCTGAGGCATAAAGCATATCCATGATTATTTTTAGTAGAACTCATACATACTGTGACACTGAGAAGCAAGAATCATGTTTGCAAACCCAGTCAATCATATGAAAATTATCAAAAAGATTAACATGGTTAAAAATGCAACATAAGCAAATCTTTCCCCTCACCTGAGTTTTACCATTAACCTTCACTCAACATAAACCAGTAAGCTGCTGTGTCCTGATGGAAACGCTAGAGGGCAAAGTATACATGTTCATTGAACTGGGATACACTTACCAAACAAAAGGAAAACAAAGTATGCTCTCACACCACCATGTCCCTACACACAGCAGTAAACCTATTGCTCCCTTAGAAAAATAAGTAAATAAAATTGATCCCAAAACCTGACAACAGGGACAAGTGAAAACAATTTTTTTAAATTAACAAAATGATAAAGTAAATGTGTCAATTTAATCCATTTTTTCCCAGGATGCCTTCTTGGTAGATAGGCAAGACTTGCTCAGAAAGAACTTGGTTCTTCAGTGTTTTTCCTGTTGACACACAGAGACACTTACCTGCGAAAAGGTGGAAATCCACATAAGAGTATGTATGTGATCACACCTGCAGCCCAAATATCTACCTTCAAGCCATATCTGAGAAAACAAGACTGTGTTACTTGTGCTGGATTAAAAAAAAAATCATCCCAATCAAACAATGGATTAGATTTACATGCATACATATATTCAGAATCTGTTCTAAGTTACTTGCTGATGATGTGGAAATGTATTTTGTACTTAAGCATCATTTTACTTAGTGTCTTTCACAGTCTTTAGCAAACTGTGATAACATCATTTTTCATCGTTTGGTTGGCTTTTTTCATAAGCCTCAAGGGTCTCCAGGGTCTTCTGAATATACTCAGATTCAACCCAGTATCAAGGTTTCCCAACCCATAATCACCAATGACAATAGAAAAGGATGTGCTTTCTTCGTTTCCATATTGGAGAAACTATCTCTAACATTATCAGGTGTTGCTAAGCAACAAGAAAGATACCAATTCTCCATCTCTTAAATGACTGAGTTACAGGGGAAAAGAACTGTACCTTTCTTTTAAAGCACAGAAATGAAAACACTAGAGGTCAAAAAGAGGTATTTTTCTTTCCCTAATTTGGTTTGTCAAAATCTAAAACATGCACATGAAGTACCCTTTGACATTTGAGCTCACTGCAGCTCTGAAATATTTCTTGACATGACAAATGCACTGAACAGGGCTTGAAACAATACTATAAACCTCCCTCCATTAGGAAGACCAAATTCAGAATGGTCACAGCTAAGGCAAGAGTCAGCTAGGATGAAACAGAGGTCTAATAGGTCTAAAAGGAAATTGTGAAATTTTACCATTTTGCAAAATTATTTTGTATTTATGCAACCACTTGTTAAGTACAGAAAAATGGGATGGTTTAATTAAACCAATAGTTACCACATGGTACGTGTCACCCAAACAAGGTCACTTGAAATCAACAGGATCTAATTAGACCCGCTCAGAGCAGAGGTTTAGATTAGATGACCTTGGAATCTCTCCCAATATAAATTATTGTTTCTTGCATGAACACTGTATTTTGCTGGTCAATTTTTCTCGAGGCAGTTGCTGTGGCTGGTACAATGGGCTCTGAACGGTGAGGTGAGGCAGGGAACACAAACCAATAAACTAGTTACAAGATATATGTCCTGGTCAGTCATCCTCACCCTGTCTCTGCAATGATTTCTGGAGCCACATATGTGGGTGTACCACAGACAGTATATAAAGGTCCTTCAACCACAGTCGCCAGTCCAAAGTCTCCTAGCTTCAAAGACTTCGTTCCATCTGGATATTCACATACCTAGAATCACCAAAATAAAAACAGAATGGGGAGGAGAACATATGCATTTAAAAAAAATCATTTAATGTGTTTGGAAAACAATAATCATCACACAGAGAAGGTAGGAAAAAAAAGAGGTAACTTCCATAGCCCTGTAGGAAAGGAAGAGAAAAATGGTATGGCCATTGATTGCCACAGTGCAGCTGGAGCTAGAGTTCAATGGAGCTGTCTGCCAGCTATGTAGGTCAGACCACTATATAGCCTTAAGCAACTAGAGTGGGGGGGTGGGAAGAAAAGCCAATCCTACAATGCTGAGAAGTTTTAAATATATTTTAAAAAACACAACACTATGCTTTCAATTGATCAGGACCCAGAGTGGTAGCTACCATGAGATTTGTTTGATCTCTCACTAACTTAGCATAAATCTAGTCACTTAGCATACTGGATATTTCACAGGCAAGTATCTCTCCTAAGCTTAATCTAGGCAAGTTCAGTACAGAAGTGAGAAAGCTGACTGAGAAGTGTTTAGGTTTCCGTGCAGATCCAAGTGCATCTTACCCAAAAGCCCCATAAAGAATCTAGCACATCTTGTTCCGAGTAATTTTGTTGATGAAATAAGATCAATTTTAATAGAAAGAAAAGGGTTATACAACAGTCACAGCAAGAGTAAATCAAACCAGACCAACAGCAAAGGAAACATTCCAAATAAATGAACCTTGGTTTTGCTCTTAGTAAAATTTTTATGTGAACATGTTTTCAACAGGATCTAGTTTCTAGAATATTAGACCCCAGAATTTCCAAAATGGCTGATTTTATTTGCTTTCCTCAAACAACTGAATACTGCTAATGCGGCGATACCGTCCTTCATTCGCCTGTGTAATTTGTATAATTAATGGAAACATTATCCTTGATATAACACCTTCATACTATGTGTGATTACTCTTAGAGTTTGTATTTTTGAATGCACAACTAGTAAAAGTTATGTAATGTTATTCAGACAGCTGGATGACACTGTGCAAAAAGAACTAACTACTTATAATTACAATTACAGGTAGCAATTGATGGGAATGATCTGCATTTACATTCAATACCAGTATGTTATCTTAACATTCTGCCACTGTCAATCACAGTGAGTAAGATTTGCATCTGTTCAGTAATCTCTTCAGGCTTCCTATGCAGAAAGGACATTTGTGGCTATTCATAACTGATTCAATCACTAATGAGAGCTTAAAATTTCTGTGGACTAGCTGTTTTTGAAGACATGATGATAAGCAAGACTTCCACCTTCATTTTCTCTCATTTAAGTACCATGTTGCTGTGATTACATTTTCCAGGAGAAGCTCTCCCTCCCTTCCTTTTGCTAAACAATCTAATTTGTTTGAGGGTTTATTTAAATTGCTAAACACTGTCAGTGGAATTAGTTAGGAAAGAATTGACTATTAATTGAAAAATATTTTCAGCTTATAGCCCTATCTTGCAATAATGCAAAATCTGGTCTGGAATAAGCCATGACTCCTACTCTAGATGCAACATCATTAAACAGGATTGAAAAACACCACAGAAGAAATTCCTACCAAGTGTTGATGAAAGCTACTAGCATTCCTGATAACAGTCGCTCAAGAAGGGTTGATTATGGCCCTGGCTGTTCAGTAATATCTAATACCCAATATGTAATGCGTAACCATAACCTCTTGTATAAACAAGATACCATCCTGTTCACATTTTACACACTGTAGTCCAAGCAGTTCCCAAAGCTGACTTCATGGTAATTCTTGTCAATACAGTTATTTTATGTCTCTGCTGAAAACAAAAGTAGTCAGTCCCCTAGGACAAAGTAAATGTATGTACAGATTTAATTCATGGCTAGAATACTGAGAAGTAATCAGAAAGATGTTCCTACTATAACAGTGAAAGAAAAAGGAAAAAACCAATTGCTCGAGATAACCATATTATCATTCAAAGAAATGGCACTCAGCCCACCTTTTCTCCCACTTGCAGGCTACAATAAATAATTCATCAACATAGCTTTAAAATTCATTGTTTTGTGAGACAATACTTCTGCTTATCCAAATGGCAGCCAATCAAAATGTAAATAAAGATAGGTCTAAGGACAGGTTTGAGCACAGCTCATTTGGGTTATGGTGATTGCTATCTCATGGCAGAAGATTTATTTCATACACACTTATTCTAAATTAATATTCCTGCT
>NW_010156536.1:44483-75160 GCF_000695765.1 Mesitornis unicolor
CTCAGCTCCTTGACATTTATATACAGGCATTTGCATTAATGAGAACAAAGTAAGAGAAAATATTAGAAAATAAATGGGACATACCAGGAGATTTTCTGGCTTAATGTCTCTGTGCACAATGTTGAGACTGTGAAGGTATTTGAGTGCACTAGCTAGATTGTAAACCATTGCACTCCCATCTCGCTCTGTGTATTTTGTAGAGGAAGTAATAGCATCGAATAGATCTCCTCCCTAAAGTAATGAAAAGATAATAGATCATTACAGGAAAAATAATTAAGATTATGATATTTCATAAAGAAGCCATGTAAAATCTTCCCTTACAAAAGGCATGCTCAAATGCTGGTTGAATAGTAAGAAAAAATATTTTGTGGAAAGATGATCTTATCACCAAGATGCTAGACTGGGATTGGTTCATCTACATTGAATTCTCAGCTGTACTCTAGGCTTCTGGTGTCCATGCCTGTGCAAATCACAGCTCTTCTCTGCCTTGCTTTAATTTTATTAATCTTCCTATCTTTGATCACTCCCTTGTATTACATACAGGTACAGGCATACATCCCTTTGCTGGTTCTTTTCAATATAATATTCTTACATAGCAAAAAAACAGCCCTTATTTTGAGTAAAGCCTAAGGTAATATAGAATAGCCAAATAATAAAAAGCCTAATGTAATAAATCATAGAACCACAGAACGTATTGTAAAAGTCATCTAGTCCACCCCCCCATGCAGTAAGCAGGGACATTGTTACTAGATCAGATTGCTCAGAGCCCCATCAAGTCTGACCTTGAACATCTCCAGGGAAGGGGCCTTCAGTACCTCACTGGGCAACCTGTTCCAGTGTTTCACCACACACACTTATTGTGAAAAATTTCTTCATAATGTCTAATCTAAATCTACCCTGCTTTAGTTTAAAACCATTACCTGTTATCCTATTGCTACATGCCCTTGAAAATAGTCTCTCTCCAGCTTTCTTGTAGGCCCCCTTCAGGTACTGGAAGGCTGCTATAAGGTCTCCTTGGAGCCTTCTCTTCTCCAGGCTGAACAACCCCAGCTCTCTCAGGCTGTCTTCACAGGAGAGTTGCTCCAGCCCGCTGATAGTTTTTGTGGCCCTCCTCTGGACCTACTCCAACAGATCCATGTCCTTCTTGTGTTGAGTGCTCCAGAGCTGGACACAGTACTGCAGGTGAGGCCTCGCCAGAGCAGAGTAAAGGAGCAGAATCACCTCCCTCGATCTGCTGGCCACACATTTTGATGCAGCCCAGGCTGTGATTGGCCTTCTGTGCTGCGAGGGTGCATTTTTGGCTCACATCTAGCTTTTTGTTCACCAGTACCCGAAGTCCCTTTCCACAGGGCTGCTCCCTATCACATCATCTCCCAGCCTGTACTGATAACGAAGATTGCTCCCTACCCAGGTGCAGGACCTTGCACTTGGCCGTGTTGAACCTCATGAGGTTCACATGGGCCCACAACTCCAGCTTGTGCAGGTCCCTCTGGATGACATCCCATCCCTCTGGCATGTCAACCACACCAGTCAGCTTGGTGTCACCTGCAAACTTGCTGAAGGTGCCCACGATCCCACTGACTATATCATTGATGAAGATATTAAACAGCATGGGTCCCAGTACAAACCCTTAAGGGACACCATTTTGTCACCCATCTACATTGGGCCATTGGTCACTATCCTCTGGATGCAACCATCCAAGCAATTCCTTATCCATTGAACACTCCACCCACCAAATCCATATCTTTCCAAACTAGAGAGAAGGATGTTGTAAGGACAATTGTAATGAACTGAAAATTGCAGAAATATCAAATAAATATAGCTCAATAGGACAAACATAAGCATGATGTGCCTAAGTGCAGAACTCACAGGTGATTTCTGAATGTGCCAGTCATGCAATCTCTGATTATGGATGCCCTGTTCCTCTTGGAATGCATAACAACATGTAAGCGAGTTACTGATGCAGCATTTCCAGTCACTGCAACAAGTTTAACGTGGGTGTCTCTATGATGGTTACCCTGGATACATCTGTAGGAGTGATCTGTCTGAGTTGTGGGTGGCATTCCAAGCATTTCAATACACGTGGAAGAGAAGCAGCAATTCAGAAAATACATGCCAAGATGGTGGTGTATTAAAATATAAAAAAAAATTTTACTGTCTTAAACCAAAAAAAGCCTCTACTATATAAAAATAACTTCTAGAAAGGAAGAGAAATTAGTAGGCTACAGAAATTATTGTTTTCTTTGTACATGTATGAAAGCAGCATCTGTTTTTTGGCAAACTGGAAATAAGGCGAGTGAATGTCTGATACATGCAAAACAGGTGAGATTTTTTGAGTTTTAATTTTGCTGGAGTATAATTACTTGAGTTTAAACTATTCATTTTATCTACTGCCTACTAACATAAATTCATTAAAGAGTGTTTTTTTTAAAGCAAATTATTAAATTATTAGTGAAATAAATGTAGGTATTCGGTTGGTAAATGCATATCACTATTACCTCTGCATATGGTAAGCATGATATAAAAACCACTATCGACTTCTCTCTAGACTGCACACATACTCCACAAAATTACCTCAGATCTGTGTAAATAGTCTAATTACAACTGAAAAGACATAAATTCCATTAATAAAACTCATTGACAAAAGTATTTCCATGAATAAAAATGCAGGCTGCCACTGAAATCTTACCTGATTATGTCTCCCAAGATCTTAATGTTCCTAGATACTTTTCTTCACACCAACACAGAGAATTTAAAAAAACAAAAAAAATCCTCCTTAGTCTTACCTTGACCAGCTCCATCACCAGATAAAGTTCTGTTGGAGTGTCCATTTCCTCTACAAGCATAATGATATTTGGATGCTTCACTCGACGCAGAATACACACTTCATTTTCAATCAGGTGTTCCTGTTCAGAAAGGAGGATGGAAGTTTATCTGAATAGACACAAAATTGCCAATTCACTTTTCCTTTGATCACCTGACCACTGATCACATGGATCAGTGAGCACTTTTTACTGTTTAATTTGCATAGTAGAAGGTTATTGTTAGATGCTAGATTTAATTTAAAATACTGTATTTCACAAACATAGCCAATGGGTTATCTCTCAAAAAAGATCCTAGAACATGACAGCAATTCAGGAAGTGCAGATTATATTCTTATGTGGGTATTAGGAGGTGAAATTAAGTTCGGACTCCCTCCACCCCAAGCTGGATCATTGTAACCTGTCACCTTACATCAACAGTTAATGCGTTCTTGATCCTTTCCAGCCTTCACCTTTCATTTAGTGCAGGTTACTCAAGGACAGATAACCTAGGATTTATTTTCAAGGACTTCATTTTTTTAAAAAAGTTGTGGATTATATGCAGGAAAAAATATAACTGCTTTGGTTATGAATTTCAGTTCATTTTATATGTATGTTCAGATTTACTACCTGCTTAGTTAAGTAATTTTGGCTCCAACAGTTTAACAGCACAGATTGAGTTTAATTTCCCCTTCCTTATACTTCAGAGAAAGTAATGAGTTTCAAGAACAAATTACTTTCAGAATGTTTTGTTTTTCTAGCACTTCTTTAACACTGGAGACCTCCTTTCATGGGAAGAATGATTTGGGATACAAATATTGTATTTAGATTCACTGCAAAAAAAGTAACAATGCCTGCATAAAACACTAGTTTCCTTACACTTGGGCGGGTAACAGATAATCTCATTGGACTTGGAACTTATTCATGTTTAATGCACTAGTCAGTAGCATGCACTTCATGCACTTGTGAACAGAACACCAGAAGGAGATGTGATCCACTGTGCATAAGCAGTAACTGAAGATCTTCCACAACTTCATCTTCCATTTCCAGGGTTATTTATTAATGCACTGTGTTTTTGCTAAAGCTTTACGTGGCTATCTAACTCAGAAACCACATGCCATGTGTGCATCTCATTTTGTGAGAGTACGGTGCAGCATATATGGGTTATACGGTCACACCTTTGAAATTCAGTTTGACAGAGCATCAATTGTCATTCTGAAAAAACATATGTCTGCTCCAAGCAAAGGTGCTCTGGAGAAAAAACAAACAAACATACATGAAGCAACTTTGTTAAACACAACGCTGAATCTCATCAACAGACAAAAGTGAACAGCCACAGCATACCAAGCCTTATGGATGGAAACCTGTAAAATCAAAACTAGCTTTAAGAGTCCAAGCAAAAATCTTATTATAATTCTTTCCATCTAAAGAATAGATAACATGTTAATTATTACAAATGCATAATAGCTTCACCTGTGCTTGATTTGTTTCACTTGACTAAATTGTTAAATGCTTTAAATAAAGCTTAGGCATAAGTAGTATTTCTTTAAAATAAACAAAAATAATAGTTTTAAAGAAGGCTCCAAAATGTTGTTGAGCTACTAATTTAATACCTGTCCTCCAAATGCTGACTAGCATATATAGTTAGTTATTCTGAATCACCCCACTGTCTTTTCTATATTTTGTCATGTAATAATAATAATAATAATAATAATAATAATAATAATAATAAATCTCAAATTTGTTATAATCTTCTCCTGGATACTGCAATGTAGATTTCAGTCTGCATTAATATGATTTACTTACAGGTAATTAATTGTATAATTAACACTTAAGCCTGTGGAAAATACATTAGTCAATTGGATTCAAGTTTTAGGACATCCAAGGTAAGATAAACTGCTAGACAGCAGTAAGCAACATATAAGTCATGCATATTTGGGCCAGACAAGTGTTTCAAGGCATGTGAAAGGGAGCGAGGAAGGACTAATCTGTAGCAAAATTTAATTATTTGGTCTGTTGGAATTCTTCCTGGACAGTTCTGCCACTGCCCTAACAGGTATAAATATCTTCCTAACAGTCCTCTGCTTGTACATACGTGTATCTGTATGTAGCTATACAGACACAGGTCCTTTCAAAAGACAAGTATGCATCCATGGGGTTGGTTTTTTTTAATTTGCTTGTTTTAAAGTACAGAGAATGACAAATAAAAAATATGTCTAAACTCCGCTGTATAAAATAAATTGTCTATCTCTGGACCATTCCAATTTATGATACCTAGGTAGCTGACTCAGAAAAGTAATACAAAACACCTTAAGTTGAAAGCTATACACATCACCCAAAAGTTTCTTTTGCAGTGAAACACACTGGGTCATCCTTCACACAGCTGAAGAAATGGCGACATTTAAATCTCAAAAAAGGGAATTCTAGCACTGTTTTTCTTGTGGTTATACATTTTTAAGATTCCTTTCTAAAATTTCCCTTAAATAAACCTAGAGATTACGAGATAAAGTGATGGGGGTGGGAACACTCATTTCCTAGCACCTGACAGACAACTTCAAAATTTGCATATAGATAAAACATTTCTGTTTGAGGACCTCTACTTAAAGCAAGCCATCACAGCAGGTAATGCAGTAGTGTACAGTAATATACAGCTCCTTACCATACAGGAATGTCGTACAGACTTGTTATTTCTTCCTACAAGGTCACATTCAGCATTTGGAGCTCTGAATTACACTTCAGAGCAGTTACTCTGCGTAACTGACAAAAAGGGTTCCTTTGAATTAAAACCTCAACTTGGTTGCAGAGTTATCTCCAGAATCATTTCAGTGCGATCATTTACATAAAAAGCAGGGTGTTTGCATCCAAAAGTCTATATTTTCATCTTCATCCTTGAGAGAATGGCGTATTTCCTACTCTCGAAGAGACTTTAATCCATAATTTGATTGCTAATTAATACTGTGCCATCAGTGTTCTTTTAGCTAACACTAAACTATGATCAATTTGATTCATAAGTTCCTCTAGAGCACTTTTTTTTTTGAGTTTTGCAAAGTAGTGAAAATAAAAGTATTTCAATTGTTGTTATTTATTCCAACACAGTCTACATTCTTGGATTTAGGTTGGAGGGGTTTTTTTCTTCCTTTTTTATAAATCTCTGTACTTGGGAGGAAGGTGAAGAGAGGTCTAGAACATTCTCAGATATTTGCTTTGATTATGTAATATGCTGTTCTGCTGGAGAAACATTTTTTTTTTGAGCTTGAATTAAAGTTTAAAGAACTTTCTTGCTAAGAGATCTTTGTCATATAGGATGGTAAAACTACACATACAGAAAGAAATGATCGTGAAACTTCCTTTCCAAATCCATGTTCTCCATATAAAAATGAGCATGTACAGCCATAAAAAGACAAAAATAAGAGGCAGAGAGGAATGGGAGTTACACAAATATT
The DNA here is from genome assembly GCF_000695765.1 of Mesitornis unicolor. Lineage (NCBI taxonomy): Eukaryota > Metazoa > Chordata > Aves > Mesitornithiformes > Mesitornithidae > Mesitornis > Mesitornis unicolor. The sequence goes on from NW_010156536.1 coordinate 50,728, forward strand.
GCTGCAAATTTCCTTGCTCGTATTTTAAAGATCAAAATATTTGTAATATATTTTTGCCATTTCTCTTCTGATATAACTTTGGACACATATTAGGATTTTCTTTGTTAGTCCAATAAAATGGATGGCAATTTGTATTTCACTCTTATCTAGCAGACTAGCACTCACTACTTTAATTATTTGCTTCTTGGATACATTATAATTCTGTCAAACAGATATTCTGAAAATAGTCAGAAAACCCAAACACACCCACCATTTATGACTAATGAGCAGCTGCTAGTGCTGCTTCTGCTATTTTTCTTATACATGTAAATTGTTGTACGCTACCTTTCCACAGCATTTAGCCTTGTCTATGATCTTCAGTGCAAATTCCTTTCCTGTGGATCTAATAAGAAAAAAAATGTAAGAAGCATTAATTAGAAACTGGTCAACAAATTGTGGCAGTATCTGTAAGAATACACATCATCATAACGGAATGCCTTGACACATGGAGGTTGCTGACAGAATGAACTTGACTTTGTTTTTCGTTTTCTCAACAGATTTGCACCTGCTGTTTCCCTGACTACCACAACCTAGCTCAGTTTGTGTATTAATCCCGGGCTCCAGCTGCAATTAATTCTTCTATGACCTGGCACAACTCTGTCATTTCTTTAATGCAACATGCAGAATTTGTCTTGAGCCTTCCACTTAGTTTTGTTCAACTGGTAGGCTTTAAAGATAAAATCATACACATTTACGGGTAAGTGAGCAGAAGAAAGATTGATAATCTAGTGGAAAAATTCAATAGGATTAAGCAGAGCTAAAACTCCATAGTTCATTGCAGACTAGTGTAAAATCCCACAGAATGTATTGGGCACTATTTTTTACATTTTATATTTAATACTTTTTAAAAAATTTTTAAACTATTCTATGGAATTCTATAGTAGTCATCTGAAGTGCCATGACATTTAAGAGGGTGGTTATATACAAAGTAAAAAAAATGACTGTTTTCACTATATACTCTCCCAGAAAGGAGCTCTTGTTTGCAGTTCATCCCTTTAAGACTGTTCTCTCTCTCTCTAGCAGGTGAGAAAATGGGAGAAAAATGCAACAGAATTTTTTAAATAAGACATTACTATTTATATTAACAATGAACTAAAAATCACAAGAAAAATGCGATAAGACCCTGTTGCTACTATTTTGTGTTGTGTCAGTACCTACAGACTCCAGTGTGTGTCAGAACATCACTAGCATGTATGGTAAAAAACATGGAAGCAGTTACAAAAGCAAAAGTTAGGCATGTTTTTAAACTTCCAGATTAATTTTCACTATACTTTTTGCATTTGATACAACGAATCAAAAGAAATACCTTACCAAAAAAAAGAACTGAATTATGTCTCACATTCAATTCATCCATTATTGAAAAAATGCAGTAGAGAATCTCCGCTCTGAAAGTGAAGCTGTATCTGCAAGGTTGTCATAGTTACAACCTGATCCAGTCTTTAGATGGAAGTCTTATCTAAATGGTATCTCTTAAATGCCATCCTCTTACACTACAGACCTGGTGTAAAATCTACTATGGACACAATGTGCAATTCAGTATCACAGTTTATGCATTGTACTAAATTAAATGCATTATCTGAAAGTCCGCAAACAACTGATCAGGAAAACCCACTTAAGAAACCTTCAGCATTTATGCTGTGTAAAAAGAGGAGTTAACATGCACAATGCCAATTCATCAATGAACTTCAAATCCCTCTTGCAAATGTCCTTTACTATAGCACCTAAGAAAAAACTCTGGATATTAGCCACATAATTTGTGTGCTGATACCACTGCCTATCATACACCAGTATTGTCTGATATGTTTCTGGTATTCTTTTGTCTAGCTGTCAGCATCCATCTGTTGACTCATGTCTCTATATATGAATATCTATAAATATATATATTTACAAAAAAGACTATCTTATTCTTTCTGTAGAAGAGCTGGTATACTAGGATCCTGACTCCATAACAAACGCTTCTAATCACAACACTATTAGAAATGAAGTATAATAATTAATAGGAATTTAAAGACAAGCATTTATGGTTGGCATTTCCACTCACATTGTTATTAGTATCAACTGCTGTATATTGACTTTATATAAAATTCATTTAATAACGCTTCACTAAATATAAAGATTGTATTACATACAAAACTAGATTCTTAAGTTTAGGGTTGTTTGGAGTTTTTTAAAAATAACTGGAAGGTTGTTTTTCTAGTCCAGTCCTCTCATTCCAAAAAGCACAGATGACACTTTGAAACCCAAGTAACTTAGCAGCCCTTGTCATATTTTCAGTGGAACTTGAGTGATTTCCAAAATGCACAGTTGATATTCCTGAAAATAATTAATTATGTTATTTTATGCTTTTAACCTGTTATCTTTCATGAATGTTGTTCACTCTATAGATAACAAAGGATGTGTGACCAATTTCAGGGTGCATGGGAAGACATTGTGATGCATCATGTATTTACTTTCACTCAAGACTCTCATGTGTAGCTTCTTGCAAGATGAGAAGGACAGAAATATTAGTTTCTCACTGTTTTTGTAATAGACCTGTAGTGTTTAAAGCAGTAGGGATAATTTTACATACTAATGTGGTAATGCTTGTCAGGAACCAGAGTTTGTTGGTAGAAACTCTTCAAAAAGACAAAAAATGAAGACCTTGGCATCTAGACAAGAAGTATTACCTTAAACCTGCACATGCAACAGGAACATTTTTTTAAGCAGTAATTGTAGCATACTTGGATAACATTAAGCCATTTTTTTTCTTTATCAGCACTGTACTCAGCTAGTTAATCAGTAGGAGCTGCCACCTCAGTCTTTATTCCTTACTCTATAAACCTTGCATGCTTGTATATCAACTCAAAAAAGTATTAAAAATAACGATTGTCATTTGCTGCTATAAACCAGAAAGCATACCACCTGCATACATTATTCTCAATAATGGAGAGACATAATCCAGATAGATACCATATCAAAAACCAATTCTCTTGAGAATAAGACAATCCATAACAATAAAGTTATAGATTGTAAGATCCATTCAAATATGTTTCAGTATAGGAGGCTTCAGGTTCAGCCTCAGCACCCAAACTCTTTTGGTCCATCTAGATGACACAGCAAAAGTTTTTATCTATGCATCTATGATCTACTAAGATTGGAACGAGATGCTTCCATTCATAATTATCTTTCCTTTCATTTAAAGAAAACCAGCAGATGAGGAACAAGTGTTAGCTACTGTTTCTGTAACTTTTATTTTTTTTATGGACATTTGCTGAATTTGCCCAGTATTTGTGTACAAGTTAGAGATTCCTCACAATATTTAGGAAGCTGACATAACTCTCAGATTGATGAAGATAGCAGAAGGTGGTTCTAAAAACATACACTGAAAAAGTGACAGTCAAATCATCTGTTATGTTTGCACTAGCAGCAAAGTGTGACACAAAGCTTGCAGAGGAAGAGCAGAAACACAGCACAAGTCTGTAAAGGTATCCTGTCTACCGCACGGGAGGTCAGGCACAAGAATATTTCAGAGTGTGGAATATTGAAGGGTTGATTTGAAAAGTCTCTGGCTACTCACTGCACCACCTCACAGAAGAAGTAAGCACAAAGGAGCCAGTAGCTTAGGCTAATTGCCACCAACTGCATGCCTTTGAGAATACTTTGCCTACCATATATTGTAAGCTGTGAAAAATCATTTAGGCAGCAGGCTGTAGGGATGCTAGAGCAGCAGAATTGCTGAGGCAGAAGGGGGCTCTCTGAAAGACTGTTTAGATGCCACATACAATTTCCTGCCATCCATAACAGTCTGTTGTGTGAGGGGGATTTCTTGAAGATCTGTGGGGTTTCCTTAAGAGCCTCCATTAGAAGGTGATACCTCCTTTAGTTTTTGGCATAAAATGCCATGTTCCTCTGCTGCTTTTATTCCTTTGCTAGAATAATATCTGTGTGTTTTGCTATGCCTAGTTCTCCTGAAGTGCAGGCATATCTTTGCAACTGTTCTTTGCTTTCATCTCAGCCCATTTTCTATGCAATTCTGCTAATGCACAGGGCTTTATCCAGCAGTACCGAGCAGTTTCCTTGCTTACCGTTCTATGCACTCCTTTACAACAGCAAAATTGCCATCACCAATCACCTTCCCCACTCTATACTTCTCAAGAATGGTAGATGACACTGAGCATTTGTTTCCATTCACACCTGCAAAAAAGCAAGGTCAATAACACAACCTGGAGAGAAGTGTCAGCAGGATGTAATATAACCCCCATGGGTTCCACGGATACAAAACATAAACAGTCACAAATGCAAAAAAAAAAAAAAAACAACCATAAAGCTGTTTTTTTCACAGCTTACTCCTTTGTTTTTATTTCAAAGGTAAGAAAGAACAAGATAAGACTAATCACAGCTGTTTGACCTTTTAACACACAAATCAAACTATGTTTTTGTGTGACATATTCTAAAAGTAATGAATGCAGTTCTTTACGAATGTTTATAAAGAGCCTAAATATTAGAACTTAGCCTAAATATTTTCTGAACTCAAAACACTTTAAGTACCTTTTCTCATACTCAAAGCAAAAATGCAAAGATTCATCTACAGTGCATGTAAAACAACCAAAAGTTTTATATGCTGAATTCCTTCAAGTTCCCTTAGCTGCTGCCGAAACATCAAAAATGCAAGCAAGTTTGATAGCTGCTTACTTCAGTATTTTTAAATTTAAAAATTGACTCTAAAATGAAATTTTAAAATTATCTTTAAAACCTCATTGCTTTAAAGATACAAGGAATAAAATGTTAAGTTTAGCTAAGATCAGTTGGTGGGCCTAGTGGACCTGAGGCACAATGTGCTGTTTTGAGGAGGGCTCCACTTTCAATCCAGCCAATAACACATTTCTGGTGATACTCTGCAGGCAAGTCATGTCCAAAGTTTACTTAAACTTAAATAGTGACAACTGAAGAGCAGGGTCCACTAATATGCTACTACTTGACAAAAAAAGAATGAAATTTACTTCCTAGCTTTACTGGCTTGATGCAGAAAATTCAATAACCAAATGCAAAAAAAAAAAAAGATCCAATAAAGGGTTCTCAATAATGTGTCAAACATCTCAGAACAAAAAATTAGAGTAATCAGAAACCATCTAAAAGCACTAAACTGACTGTCACCCACAACAAAATTTTGGCAGGGATTCATTGTTAGTAATTTTTGGTGTCCTACCTTCGGGACTCTGGCAATGGAGTGATTCAGGTACACCATTCACATTGGAAGAGGATCCACCATGTGGAGGGATCTATGGAAATATATAAGAACTTATTATTTCTGATGGTAAAGTAATCACAAGAAGGAGCCAGACAAAAAAAACCAACAGTAAAGCAAAAAAAAAAAAACAACAAACCAAACCAAAACACAACACTTTAAGAACACCTATGCAGTTTACTTTTCCACTGCTATCTTATTTTCATTCTTGCTTTCTCATAGTTCTTCACTGTTACAATACATCATTGTCACTTGTACCAATTTAAGATCCAGCCCTGATATTCCTATTAAGGTAAATAGTTGAACAGATTTCAGTAAACCTGCTAACAGCAAAGAAAATTCCCTCCAGCTGCATCAAGTCCCATCTAAACACTGCAGAGCCAGTGCATGTGGAGGCAACATTCCCTCCTCCTTCTATGCAACAAGATCATTGTAATACACTCTGCATACATGATCACATAAGCCAGAGACAGCCATTTCCAGACTATTCCGCAGCCAGTGCAGCAAGCACATGCTCTCATGCTGTAGTCTAGCACATCTCTTCACAGCTGGCACTGACTGAGGTTTCCCTAACTGAACTCTGTCAATATATGCTCTTTTCAGATTAGCACTGAACCATGCTAGGGAGGCAACGTAGAAATGCTTGTGTAGCCCTACTAGTTTTAATTTAAATAACAGAATTTTGGTAGAGGTGGCTGGGTACATCTACAATAGTCAGATTTGCTTGATAATTTAGTGGTCTGGATTTTAGGGTTTTATGGATGTGAAGATCTATGATATCTACAAGCATTTCAAGTTTTATGCCTGATAAACATCCAGACATAGATCTAATTTTAGTAACTGTGACACTGTGTAAAAAACAAATATCAAAATTATTTTGAAGGATAAAGGCTGAAGAAAACTACTTTTGCTGCACTAACAACTTAATTGGTACTCTACCTGAATCTCCGCAATTCTACTTAAAATCATTCTGTTATATTGCCCAGGGTCATACACTACAATCATTTTTTATTTAAAAAAAGGGTGGAGGGATAGGAGTGAATGCCATAAATAGTAAAATATACTGGATATGTTCCATGCATCACTGTTTATAAGCTCTCCCATTACAGTTAAGTATAGGAAGCTCTATGAAATGAAAATATATTTTAGATCATTCCCCCTACCTCTACGTAACGTTTCTAGCTAATCTCTGAACTTCCATATCTTGTGTTCTTCATGGACTATTATAGTAGTTCTCACCACTCACCATATGAAGGATTAAAATGCTTCTCTGCCTTAAGCTCAGTGTCTGTTGAAATGGCTTTGCATGACACCAGGAATGCAAATGCAGCCTTTTCCATTTTAGCTGACATTGTCTGGTTACACTGCTGAATATTTTAAATCATTAACACTATTGTCAATGAAAGAACTGAACTGACAGATAGGGATATTGTCTAAAGGCTCATGAAATGCTAATGAATGCTTAAGTTTCCAGTGGCAGCTGAGCTGCCAGATCAGCTAAAGGTACAGTAACTAGAAGCTGTACAACTTAATTTTGCAGAGCCTCTAAAACGCTGATGTTTACAAGCTTTGGGCATAGAAGTAGCATCAAACAGCAATCAGTCAGCTACTACTCTGCTCCTTGCTAATAACGTAAAACCAGGCTATGTTAATGTTGCTGTTTTCCTGAGTTATCTATTTATTTCACAGGGAGCAGGGACAAGGACATTTGGGTTAAATGACATTTGTGCAAAATCATGAGTCAGTCTCTTAACCAGTCAGTCACATTTTCTTCAAGCATGAAGCAGAGAGAACAGAACATATCACTGCAAAGTATTAGTCATCAGACAAAAATATTAGTAATCTATTTTGGGTTTTCATTGAGTGACAATACATGGGAATATCTAGCCCACATTTCCAACTTCCTTCATCCTTGTAAACAGGTCAGTGCATGACAGGGCACTTTCCTTCTTACCATAGGATTTACAAGAAAGAAGAAAACAGCAACAAGAAAAGAGCCAAAAGGAATAGGAAAAGCAAAAATCTAATGCTATTGCTATCTGAGGTGCTAGATGAGAACCTGAAATGGCAGGTTTAACAGTAGCTCTACCACTAATTTGCCTCAGGCTCTAGACAGGAGGCCAAACTCATGCTGCAACAGAGATTGCTTGTAATTTGGGTGCTACAGGTCTGTGTCTCAGTTTCTTAGCAGCAAAACCAGTCTAGTCTTTTATCTGCTGTGTCTGGAGTGTATTTCTACTGTAGTGTCTGCAAGGTGCTTGACTAGCCAGAAAAAGTAAGAAGGAGGTAGGAATTGAGAATAAGTGACACAGAATTTAGCAGTTTTTATTACTAAAGTAATTTTCTAATCATTTAACTAGCCAGTGGCATGTAATATTTAGAATTAGCTGTTTGCAGAAGTATTCTCTGAAATCTGGGAATGCTTTTATAGTGTCACTAATTCATCCTGAAAGGCTGCAATAAGAATGGGCTAAAAGTTATATAAAACATACATTAAATGTTATTTATATAATCAGTATTTCCAGTGAGACACTGTTAGCATTTTAATGCTTAGTATTAATGTAATTTGAAAGACAGAAATTTTGTCCTTTTAAAGCAATACTTAAAGACTGCTAGTAATCCAACTATACTGAGGAGCTACTTGTAACAGTACAATAGCCAATTAGAATGTAGTGGTTTTGCTCGCAATGATTTGAGCATACATGGTGTGGCATATATAGATATATAATGTCATGCAATTTGTTGTGCTGCTCTGGAAATACTGAAGAACTACATAAATATTTACCCTTTTTCTAGAGAGATTTTGAATTGCATCACATTATGTAAAGCTTTTAGCAAACTGATAACAATGGTGAATGGACTTAACACTAAGTGCAATACATTAGTCTTTCTACCAGCACAAATTAGCCAACTCTTTTTATCCACTGTATGAGCAAGAAAGATGCTGAATTGTAAATTCAAAGGCAGCAGTTAAAAGAACTCTAAGAACTGTTATTGCATCTGTGTCACTAGGTTGGATAATTGCATGTAAATATTCTTAACATGTGTAGCAGATGCACCTACCCTGCTGAAGAGCTGAGAAACCCAACAGAAGTAGCACCAAAGTTTCTGGCCCTGGCAGCACCAGGACTGCCCCTCCCCTGCCTCCACCCTCATCTTGTCCCGTCCACACAGTGGGGGTAAAGCTGGGGAAGTTGGGGTCCTCAGCCAATAGGGGGCTGACACAACCATATTTTGATCTCAGATCTGATTTGACTGGTGTATAAATGGGGCCCTGCCAGAGGGCACATTTGAGTCGGTCCTTGTTGGAGCAGAGGGTCTGCAGTGGGAGACTTCCCCCTTGAATTGAGGCACCACTTAGGGTAACTTCTTGACACTGAGAGCCTTCTCTTCATTAGGTGAGTGAGTGTGCATTTTGGATCATTGGGACTAAAACGTAAAGAGTTGTTAACTCAGCTGTGTGTGGTGATATTCTCAACGAGAATATTGAACCCGTATTTGTTAAATGTCAGTGGAACATTGTTGTGGTGATGAGGTTTTGGCTGCTTGATTTCAGTTAAAGATTAAAAGCCTGCTTGAGTTCCTTATTTATGTGTGTAGCCATTTTGGTGCACTTCCATGACAACATGCAACTGCTAACAGAAGCACAAGTGTACAATACTGAAGGGATTAAAACCTTCACGAAGACAGGCACTAATCCTTCAAATCACTTAAGCACATGTTTAACTTTAAGTACATTAACATCTTCATCGAAGTAAAAGGGACTACTCAATAACTTAAAGTTAAGAAAGTGCTTAAGTTATTTCTTGGATCAGGTATTAATGGCCTTTCACTTTAGTCATTTGGTCATTCAATCAAAAAAGTAATACTGAGAAAAATTCAAACACAATTTATCTAGCATAATTGGGATTCTAAGAAAGACCTCATCAGTAAAGCTACTTTATTTGTACAATTCTCTTTTCTTTTTAAAAAGATGACAAGATGGTGTGGTACTTAATTTCAAGAGGGAAATTATGACACCACTTTCCAAAATCTCCTATGCGCCTGGATGATTTTTCGTTGTACTAAGTGTGCTTACTAACAGATGTAATGGAAGAGCTAAAAGTCAAAAGTACCCCTAACAGCACTGCATACCTGGGTGCATATAAATGCACACTTAGAAACAAAGAAAAAGATTAAACCTTTAAATTGTGACCCACCTACAGAATAGCAAAATGACTCCTCTCAGTCACTTGTTCTGTGTCATCTAATACACTTACCATTATTTTTTAATCCATGCACTAGTTTTATTCTCTATGGAAAAATTAATAGAAAAATAAGAAACTCAAAAGCATTTGCTCAAAAAAGCACATTATACAGACTAGTAATTTACCTCATGCCCATACTTGTTAACTTTTATATCTAATTCTTTACCTTGAAAGAAACCCTCTGCAAAGAGAAATGCTCAGTTATAGGCTAAAACTGTGAGGTTAAAAATAAACAACTTTAGTAAGAATACATAGTAGCAAGCAACTGTGTGCACAGTATCCATATTTGTCAGTTACTGGAATAAAGGTATTTATTTGGGGTTGTGGGAAAATTCTGTAGTGTTTACTATTCTTGAGCCATCACACAAATTTCTTCAATACACTCTCTGGCTACAGTACAATTTTTTTAAAAACACTTTTGCAAGATTGGGATGTTGCACAGCACATTGGCTTACTCTATGTACTAAACAATAGCAAAAAGGCACTCTGGTTGGAAGACCTAAAAAGGACAGAAGGAAAGTCCTTCTCATAAAAGATAAGCTGTTCACAAGGAGCGTTTCCTGCAAGGAGTTTTCTCTGCCTGAGCATACCACTTCTGCATATAAAGTGTTGTGAAGCAGAAGGAGTCCTTGGGAACTGAAACGACTTCACTTTGAAGGAAAAGTGGCATGTAGAGAATATGATGTAAGGCTCAGTGTCTGAGACTGGGCAAAAATTCTTGTTGCAATCAGTATATTTTGCAAGTTTACTGCCTTAATGACTAGTAGTATCATTTGAGCTTTACACTGAACTTCAAAACGCTTAGTCAGGTTCTAATCTATAGTCAAATATTTTATTTTGCATTCGCTTTCCAAACAACAGTTTTTAAAGGACAGTTCACTTGCAGCTGGCTCTGATGGTCTGCTCTTTACAGGAAATAGAATATCAACCCTGATTTGTTCCCTTTTCCTGTTGTCCCAAGCTCATATAAAACCATTCTTAAGCATTGCTGTTTCGTGCTCTACAATAATAAACATGTATGTTTTCTACACAACGAACCAGCTAAAATACTGCATTTGCAAAGCCAGAAAACTCAGAAGTACACTTTATTCTTTCACTGTCTGCTATGGTATTTATATCTACATTTTCATTCAGCTGTAGTCATGACACATTCTTTAAACAAATGCAGGAAGCCAGACTACTTGTCTGCTCAGCAATGCAGCCTTAGCAACAAGAAATTATTTAGCGATAGGGAAAAGCAGTAATCTCAAAATGATAAAATTGGTCCCTGCTTTCCCTCTGTTTTCCTCATCAGACTGGCCAAGATCAATCCTGCAAAAATAATAATGTGTTTCTTAGAAAAACCTAGTTTTGCATAAAACTATGCCTCCCTGTTACTGGTTTTACATTGACACTTCACCAAAACAGTCATTACTACTAGAACATAATCAAGAAGCACGGGTCACGGCACAGTGTTCTTGATCCATTTGGAATTTATCCTGAGATTCACTAGCTAACTTTCCCTAGATTTAGTCTCAGGAGCACAGCTGGGATCCTACTACTGAACAGATGCATCCTAAAGCAATAAAACAAGAGGTACTCACTACTTCAGTAACATATCAGGTCTGATATGATTAATTAATTTTTGCTAGTTTCTTTGGTCACGTAGGGATGAATTATTTGACATGAAAACCCACTGGTATGCAGTATCAACTAAATTCCAAAATGAAAAAGTACAACAGCCTACTTCAGTGAAATTGACAGTGAAAGGCAAAGATGACAAGTCCACTTCACTGAAAATTGCTTGTTACTATCAGAATTATCTCTATCTTAATGGAGCTTTAATTGGCTAAAAGCAGACAGGACAAGTGTGGGAAAAAATGAGCCAAATTCCCTAGCTTCTAAACTTGTAATTTCAATAAAGAAAGACAAAAGAGCATTTTGTAAACATAGTACAGACCAGCTGAAAGCCTCAAATCCAATGACTTTGGTGTCCTCTACTGTAGGTTTTATAATAGAGCTGTCCGGACAAATTTAAGACACATAGTTCTAGTTTTCAATGTTGGAACTACTACTGCTTTTGAAAATGCTTTGTAGGGGAAAGACCAATCTATGTTGCTTTGGACAAAGAGAAGCTATGGGATGGTACAGCGCAACAACATAAAGGCAGAGATATCCTGGTTTGAGCTAAATAGAACTGATTTTCTATTTAGTGATTTTACTTTTCAGCTCAGCCTCTTCTAAGTGGCTGAACTTGCTGAAACTAGCAGCATGTTTTTCCAGACAGTGTGTACTGCTACAAGTTATAATCATAAGGCCACTGTCACACCATGAGTACTGTATCTGCACCTAAGGGGAGGAGTGTACCCAAAAGTGACGAACTAGGTATTCTATCCCACGTATGTCATACTCAGCATAAAGCCAAGGGACCATGATGGTCTCAATCCTTCCATCTTGGACCTTTCCTTCTGTCTTGACCCCTTCAACAGCCAAAGTCCATGCAGAACCTTGCTAATTCGTCTGCCTCCAATCCTGATTTGTGTGTACTGCATCCTGCCCCCACCTGCTGCATAGTCCAGACTGGGACTTTTCCAGTGCCCAGCTCCGCAGAGCCTCTGGTGATGTAATCGTCATTGGGGGAGGGTGGGGGAGGCTTTTATATTGGCTTTGTATATATATTTGTACATATCTGTATATATTTCATTATTTTCCTATTTACATTATTATTATGTAGTATTAGTATTATTGTTTTATTAAATCTGTTAGTTTTATTTTTCAACCCATAAAGTCTCTCTCCCTTACTCTCTTTTCCCTTCTGAGGAGGGGAGAAGGGTTAATAGAGAGCATCTGTCCAGGATTTAGTGACCAGCCCAGCTCTAAACCACGACAGAGAAATCAACACTAAATTGCCTCAATGAATGAAACAACTAAAAATATATCAGAATTAAACAAATAAATAAAAATATTTTCTCAAAATTATCACAGAAACCTGGCAGAAACCTGTGTCATGGTGCTTGCAAAACAGACAAAGACTTGGTAACAATTAGCATGTCAAAACCCCAATCTAAATAGTATTCAAATCACGTCCTTTAGCTAGTCTCTTAATTGAGAAAAATTTTTTCCACAGAATTATGCAGCCTCTTCACAACTGTTGTATCCACTAATGGGAGCTATTACTTGATCAGAATACTGGTTCACAATCAGTGTGAACCATCCAGTATGCTTCCAGAAAGCCTGCAGTTGAGGATTTCATAAGAAAATTCTCCTTGAAGGGACAGCTGCATAAATACAGCAGATGCTCAACTGTGCTTCAGACTGTTCCTTTTATTTTACTGAGCAAAAGGCACAGAGGATCCTCTAAGAACTCTAAACGCTATCAATTTTTAACTGGGAGAGGAAAATAATTCTCTTGATGCAACACAGAGAAAAATTTGCCAGACCTCAGCCTGCTCCAAAAGAAACCCCTCACATGCTTTTAGGCAGGAGATTGCATTAACTGGTGAAATTATGTGCCGCAGATGAAGAAGGGTGCTTCAGACAAAATTCTGGGCAACGCTTCAACAGTATGAGGTATCCAAAAGAGGATACTACATTTATATAACCTGATGGAATATAAATTACTTGGGAGGTTTCTGTAGTCCATGAAACAATGGAAAATTTGAAGGGCAAATTGGCATATTCAAGTCACCATGACCCTCCCCCATTCCTAAATTGAGAGTTTCGTCCTGCCAAACAAAGACAAAACACAAAAATCTTCAGATCTCTTCTCTACTTCAACTCAGAAAATACATTAGCAAGCCTGCCTTATAATTATAGGGATAAGTCTATAGAATTATAACTCTTGTTTGTCCTTTTTTTTTTTTTTTCTTCTTCAGCATCACTGTAATATATCATTCAGAGAATAATGGAATTTAGGGTTTTTCATGGTTCTGGCACTTACCTTGAGTCCACGATAGCTGCCTGGGCTTGTTGGTGAAGAACTGGAGGACTTTGTAGATTTTGGAGTGGATAACTGACTGCTTGGGGTTCCATTAACTGTCCAAAGCAATAAAAGCAAACAAATGAAAGAAAAGATGAACACAAGTCAAAAACCCTAATTTGCTTTGAAACTTACATACTACTTTGACAAGTTATCACTCAAGTCTGTATACAAAGACCAAAACAGACTCCTCAGCATTTAGGAATAAATTATATGTTTGCAGGCCACACAACTACAACCCTAAAACTTGTGGCTAGATAGGGAATCAAGAAAACACACAAATACTGCATTGTCATTCCAGAGATTAAAAAGGCCTGTTCTCTCCTTTGCAAGTGCAAGAGCTTTGGGCAAATAATAGCCACAGCCTCTGTAAATTATATGATTTATTGTGATATTGCATGATAAAATATGGAGAGAGAGAGTGTTCATAAAGAAATTTGACCCTTCATCTCTCCTTTTTGGATCAACGCCTTACTTTCTAGGTAGAATGTTTCACAGAACACAAGTTGTTTTATTTGGTTTTCTCCAAGGGGAAAAAACCAAACAAAAAAGGAAATATGAGCTGTTTGGATGATAAAGAACTAAAAAAATATTTAGAGGAAAAAAAACCCCAACAGTTGAAAGCCAGTAGATTATTTCTGAACTTCCAAGAAGTCAAAGTGTCTATGAAAACATAAAATAACCTCTCTGTTGACTTCAGTTCATTTGTTTTAAGTCCAGTTTTCCAGAGAGGCCTGATAGAACATCTGCTATATCTCTGGTGACTTGAATATAACTTAGGTCAGTTCTTGCATTTTTCTAAATGAAACAAACTGATGCAAAATTTAATTATGCAGACAGAATAGCATGCTGTTCATCATACACAAATACAATGCAACATTATATGATGCAACATTATTTCCTCTCTAGCTCAACCTCATTTTTCCTGTGAGAGGAAAATATCGGGCAGTAGTTTAAGAGCTGAAAAGGTTTCACAGCTGATTCATGACAAAGAACTGGGTCTTTTTTCAGAATGAAAAAAGTAATCCTGGCAAGTGGAAATTTAGCTTAGAAATAAATAACAGTTAAAACTGCACATATCCATTACACATTCAGAGGTCTGTCATGGGTTATGTAATGTTTCTTAACCAGCACTATTTTGATTTTTTACAAATGTCTATTAACCCAGTACCCTAACATTCCCTGAGTGCTGAAGATACCTTCTAAATACTTTTTTTACAACCTGGGCAATGCATCTGTGAGTAGGCAAGGCTGACTGCACTGCAACTTCCACAAATACCTGTTTTTCACAAAAATATCTCTCTTGTGTGTGATGTTAAGATATAACTAATTGGCATTTAGCCACAGAATAAGTCTATCTTGAAGTCTGATAACTTGGATTTACATTCCCAGATCTGTTACATGACTATTAGCTTAGTCTTTCCCACTAAAAGCATTCCATATGTTTAAGTATAATTTTGTCCTGACTTTAAGAAGGGTTGCCTGTAAGAACAACAGGTGAATTATTTAAGTATCTTTAATAAGCTAAAAGGATTCAGGAGCATATGTCCTTTCCACAGATGACTTTTCATTGCTTTGTTTAAGATAACCTTCTTAAAACCTGGCATATCAATGTGCCCTTGTTTTATAAAGGATTTGCAGCTATAGAATGAAAAGGGCTAGTGAATGCTATCTTACTGTTTTCTTGCATACGCAATTTTGCTCTAGCCATTAGAAAAAAAATACTAAGCTGTGACATTCATGACCAAAAATGAGGTATTTCAGCAGACGAATTTGCTTCCAAATGACCAACTATTACTACAGGAGCAGAAAACTTTTGTTTATTCACAGGTCTTTTTATAATGCAGCTCATGGAAAGGTCATCCTTTCCTGAACATGACCATTGAGGTCTACAGTATGAGATATCCTTATCTGTCTCTAAGTCATTACCATACTTTTAAGCATTGACAGAATCACTCAACTGCACTTGTGAAATTGGCTGGTTAACATAATCTTCCCTCTCATAACTGTCAAAGGAAGAACATCCCAGCATACACTAACAGTACTCTAGCTCTTTGCTAATGTCTTAGATATACTGGGTGTACAAGTGCAGTGCTTTGAGCCAGAGTTGTGACGACATGACCTCCAGAGGTCCCTTCCAACTTTTGTCCTTCCATGATTCTACAACACATGGTATATTCTGCTGAGGATCCTATTAAAAGAGCTGTCTGTAGACACATGCATGTTACTTGCAAGAGATTTAGTATTTTAGAGATACTTTCACTTTGAACTGAAGGTGTTTTAGAACTTAGGCTGAAATAACACAAGAATACAAAGGTAAGAAACTGCAAATAAAATGAGTAATTATGACACATGTTTTTGCACTCACATTTTTTCAGCAACTCTTCCCCTGTCTTTTTGCACTGCTTGAAATTTTCCATTATAGTATGCTTTAAAATACACATACAAATGCATTGCTTCTCAGAATGCTCCTCTACTTGTAGTCAAATTATACCTTTACAAATTTAACTTGGACATCATTTACAGATGTCCATCAACTATAAAGCATAATTTGTATTATCTCACTCAAACAATCTACTTCAACAAAAAGTTCACACCTATTACGTTTCTGGTTCACTTAATACAAAACATGTGTTTAAAGCTTGAAAACATTCACAAATACAGTGAAAAAGGGTAAATGGAGAAGGAGGAGACGCTAGTTATATACAGCCATAATAGTAATGGCTCACCTGGGGATTTTGCTGAAGAATGAGCACTGGAGTAGTGGCCACCCCTCTTTACTGTACTCATATATTTGACACAAAGGAAAAAGACATTAAGGAAATAAGTTATTAAACAGCTGTGAACATGCATGAAAGGAAGAAGGGTAAATAAAGATAAGTAAAGACTACATGAGAAAAAAATGGCAAGTAAATAGAAGAATAAATACCACACAGTTTGGATAAATTCTTCAAATTAACCTAACCAAAGGGGTGTCCAAGTAGAAAAAGTAAAAAAACGACAGCACCGATTTTAAAATTCTTTGCATAAAATTCACTGTTGATAGATATCCCATATGATCTCACTGGTGTTAATGGGACTGCATGACATGTAGATAAGTTGTGAAATTTGCCCTTCATGCAACATTTTCTTTGTTGTTATTGTAATCCTTCTTTGAAGTTTTTCAATTAAATATTCAACCTTTATAAATAGATGATAAATATTCCACTTTGAAAGAACTCAAAGGCATAAAATTACTTTAGAAAGCATCAATTAAACAAAACAAAATATTAATATGGAAATGAGACTATGGAATATGTTGCAGTTTTGAATACACACACAGGAGCTTACATCATAGTTACATTGAAAACAGAGCATCATATATCTACATATTCTACCTGGGCTACTTCTCCAGGTCTGAGGGAAAGAATAAATTAAGTTTTATTGTACTTAGAAATTAAATGCAAAGGTAAAAAAAGAGGGAAAAAACCAAGTTTCTCCTTTCTGTTTATTTGCATAAAACTTATTTGAAACATATGGTGTTGAGCCAAACTGCTGGCAAAAACACAATATGAACCTTTCTTTGAAATTACAGGAAGCACAACAAGAAAAAAAAAAGTTCACTGTTAATAGGCATTAACATGCCAGAACAGCTCCTAAAATTACTAGAAACAGCAAAATCTTTTATTTCCGACAATATTTGGCTTATACAGAAGAAGTCTTTCAAATTTAAAATACTTAAGGGTATACTCTAGTTCAATGAGCTTGAATTTAAACACATAACCATCCTGTAGTTAATAGTGTTCAAGAAAATGAAGTGCCATGCTGAAGACATATCCCAAGTGTATGATTAGCACAAATTATTGCAAAGTTCATAAACTGAAACTTTTTGTGCCTGTTAATTAAAAAACAGAAACCACATTTCTTCTCAGGATTCAAAAATAATTCCAAGTTTTATTATAAATTAGTACTAAATCTGAGAAAAACTGAAAAAAAAAATTTTTTTCCTCTCAGGAAACAAAGCATAGCACTTGTATTTCAGACAGAGCTAACAGTTTTTTCATCCCATTAAACAATTCCTAACTTTCATATATTTTACATGTTCAGTGCTTTACTAGAAGGAGTACCTGAGGCAGGTGATTTGCTTCGATGTGAAGGACCTGGACTTTTGGACCCAGAATGCCTAATGCCAGACGATCGGGAATAAGAGGACTTCATAACACGGCATTCTACAAAGCAAGCAGATAGAGAGTTTTGACAACAGTTCATCATACAGACTTCCTACAAACACTATTGGTGCTGTTTAGTATCCAAAAAATGAACATCAGTATTTTCTAAGCACGCTTACCCAACTGAATGAAACAAATTTATAAGAACATCTTAGAACTTTAACCTAGATATCATATAAACATTTTTGAGCCAGTCAAATGTTGTATTTAACATTCTGCATTTAACAATTCTTCATGTCTTGAGCTGGATTATTACTGTAGGTCAAGTCTTTACTTATGCACAGCTGCAAGAGTAAAGCTGTCAGATGATGCCAAGATTCTTCTGCAATTCAATAAATCCTGCACATTGTAATGGCAGCTTCATATAGGCAAACTTCATAGCAAGCTTAATTTTTGCAAGAAATTGATATTGTGATCACTTTTTAAAGAGGTGAAAAATGTCTATTGCTTCCAAAAGGCTGAGACAATAGATTACAGCCATTTACCACCAGCTATATATCATTAAATAAAGGACAACTTAAATGGTAATGGAATCAGTAGTCACATCTTCATTGACATTTTGGAAACATTTTAACTCCTACAGTTACCATCCATTGCAAATTGCTCCCAACTGAATCATACAAAATTCCTTCCAAATTTTGTCCCTGTTATTCATCACTATGACATCAATGCCATTATTATGATGCCATGTCACCACCAGAAATAAGTAGAGCTGCATGCACTGCCTGTCAAGTCATGTCCCACTCTGTACCTAACCTGCTTTTCTCCATCAAGACCAGGGACCATCAAAGTTGAAGATACAAAGGTAGAAAAAATCCCTCCATCATTGGGTTCTCAGGAAGAACACAAGATCAATTGGTCTGTGGATGGTGAAATGGGGAAAGCAAACTTATGGCATTAAACTCTGCAAGGGGAAATTATTATTTTGCCCAAACTTGGATTTGCAGTGCGAGTTAAGAAAACCATGCTCTTCCATTCTTGCGTAAGAATATAATTAGATCTTAGCTAGTCTAAAACTATATTAAAAAATACTCTTCTTGTCACCTCCACACTACTTGAGTCAACATGATCAGGCCATTCTGGAAAAGAAGCACCTTGGCAATAACAATAGAATGAGAACCAGCCGAATCCTCCATCCATGCAAATATATGAACCATTGTGGCTAGATATATAGCTATACCTCTTGATGTAACTGAAGATTTTATAATGAAGTTATGGCATTTGTAAAAATTAGAAAAACAGCAAGTGGTTTTGCTTTCACCTGAGAGTAAGGCAAAAAAAAAAAAAATCCCCTCTTATTCACAATCTGAAGCTCTCCTCAAATAACCTGACAATTCTTGCCAGGACAAGTTTGCTCTACCACAGATTCACTTTTTCATCAAAAAAAAAAAAATAGGTTGATTCTACAGCTTAACCAATATAAACAGAAAAAACATCGAGAAAAAAAAAAATCAGCATATATATGATTTGGTATTCCAAGCCAATTCGAAAACGCTCTGATAGAGAAGAGAGCTTTTTCCTTGAACTTACATAATAAATTTTCTCTTTACAGAAAAAGAACAGTAAACAAGCTAAACTAATTATCTGTCAATGGTAGACAGCATGGACATGAAGTCACAGTTTGTCTCACCAACTTCCCCACCCAACACCTCTACAAACTCACAACATAAACAGGCTCAACACCTGATCTGTAGTAGATAAGACTGAAATGTGAGAATTATCTAGCAGGACAATTCAAGACCTGAAATGAACATGGCTACATATGAGATTTTTCAAAATTCTAATGAAGACAGCAATACGGAGATCATCATGGAGATCACAGATGTTAAGAGAACATTTTTAATGGATTTTAGATCCATTAGATCCATGACTGAACCTTCTAAAATTCAGCGCTGTTTTCCATGTAACTCTAGGGACAGGGTGTGTTTTCCAAGAAAATAGATCAGATTTGTTAGTGCATTTTAACAGACTTACAGAATCCTGATGATGGTTTGGAAAAACATTTTAATCTACATCTAAATCACACAACCCTTGAGGATCAGATGGAGCAGGGGAGCAAGTAGAGTTCACAACGAAGCTGACTATTTCAATGGGTTTAGGATGTAGAGTCTTACCACTGTGATCCAGCACAAAGTCATCCTGAGCATATCGGTATTTCTCAGGCCCACATGCAATGAAGACATCATCATCTCCAAAGAAGTCCTGCAAGCACGTGACCTTGACAGCAAAATAAGCAAAGCAAAATAAATAATCGCAGTACTTTCAAATGCTAAATCTTCAGCTAGTCAGCAATAATTAGTTTGTGTTTTCCTTTTTGCAGTGATACCATAATGGTTTTTTCTGATGATACACACACTACAGTTTTCAAGCATTTTAGCTCAGCTCACTGTGAAGGAAGGGGCCAAGGATGTAAAATATGACTGCCCCCTCACCTCCAAAACCACCTTCTCTTATATTTAACACTAACACGCCTATTTTTGCCATGCAAGATGATGACTTAGACAAAACCAGCTATAAACACTACTCAAAAATGAAAGCTTCTTGTATTCTTACATTAATTGCTTATAGGAACATCCGTTGAGTTAAAATGACTGCATCTACAAATTTATTCTTTTATTTCAGGCATTTCATTTCCATGTTTAAATGCCCTGTTAAAAAAAAAATAATCCCTTCTTATTAAAAGGTATTCTGTATTAAAGAAAAAAAGAAATATTGAGACCCCTCCATGACCTTTGCAGCTCTGTCTATACTTATTTGTACCAGTAATGATGTTACAGTGTATTTCAAGAATAGAAATATCAGGAGATATCAGAAAGAAAACTGTTTTAGATATTCTTTAAAAACACAAAATCAAAGACCTTGAAAAACCTCACTCCTGAAAAGTCAATAAAAGGCAGCTTGTGAAGGAGCAAGTGTCTGCTTTAAAAACAATTAAAATGAAAAATGCCACAATAAAGAAAAAAAAATGTGTTTGCAGTTAGCAAGCTATTTGAATTTATAAACGGATTAAAATTTACTGTATAATAGTTTACTGATTCTTTTTTAACATTGCACACTCAAATGAGATCTGGGAATACAACCTATGTAGAAGCTAAGAAAGGTAGAACCATTTGGTGAAACCATGTAATTAAAGAGGTAAAACAAAAAACTGCTTTTAGGGAAACTGACTTTTTTGCTTCCCAGATACCTGTCAACACTATCGGCATATTTTACTCACTGTGACAATAGTAAACATTGGCAGATCTACAGGAAGAGGTTTCTGTCTGTAGTAGTCTGAGAAACACTCAGAATATCAATGACGCTCGGGTCTCTGCAAGAACAGCCACACAGGGCATTCACCAGCAGCGCAGTTGTCATGGCAGCTAACCCACAGTAACAGCCGGTGCCTTTTACAGCAAGATCCCCACTACAGTGCCACATGCCGTAACCAGCATTTGTGCTGCTGTGGTATGCAGCCAAAAGGACTCGAGCCATCACCAAAACCCTTTTATTCCTATTTTACCATCGCAGTGACAATCTGCTGTCATTGACAAGAGGTATTTTCAGCTGTATTTGAAATCACTCCTTCTAGTTTACTGAAGAGGCAGTAATAAATGGATTCAAAAGGCCATAGAAATTTAAGAGAAGTTTTGCTAACATGGGATTTATTCTTCTCTACCTAACAACTTTCTCTACTAATAAGAGGACACATCATTTGCACAGATTTCAGGAATCCAGCAACCAACCAAAAGCCACCACTACAGGAGAAGCTGTGAGAAAGCTTTCCAAAGACTTATCCCAGTAGCACTGGTGGACATGGGCACAGAAATTCTCTGAAGCACAAGTTCACATCCAAAGACCCCAGACTGGGCATCATTTCCATAAGCTTTGTGTACCCATCACTGCTCAACTCATGTCTCCCATGCTCTAGTAGTGCTGTTTTGAGCAGGTTAGAGTTAAATGCTGTGGTTTAGGAGAGCCTAAAATTAATCTTTCAGTTCCGATTCAAAGCCTCCCCCTCACCCCTTAACCTATCCAGTCTAACATCCGAGCTGAGAGTAAGAGAGGAATGACAGGTCTTGTGTCAGACTCTGGGAAATACATGGGGATATAACTTCATACAACATCATCCTTTTGTTGTTTGCAGAGCAATTCTTCAAAGGAACGGTGCACAAAAGATGACAGGAGTACCCTTGAAATGTACCTTAAAATCTTTTGTAAATGGCTGTTGGGAGGGAAATAAAGGACTTTAAGAAAGACAGGAATTACCATAGGTGCTTTCCCACATGTTCATGTATGTACAGTTTCCCCCAGCAAGAACACATGGGAGGAATTGGCAACATGAGAACCAGCGATCAGATAAACTGCTGGAGACGGAGCAACAGCACCTGCATCTTGGAGCTCAGGCGAATGTCAGCCTCTCAGTCTGCTCACATGTATGAGAAAGATACAGATAGATGCTTGCTGTATTCCAGCAGTGAATACTGGAAGTTCTCCTTCTCCCTAAAGTTGTCTGGACTGGTTATGCATAAAATACACTACATGAAAAAAAAAAAAAAAAAAAGGACTGAAAAAGTGTATTCAACAAGGAATAAAGATCTGCTAGATCTTGCCAATCCCAAATAACCACATTATAAGGTGAGGGAAGTACTTTTGAAACCAAGTTCATGAAACTCTTAATTTTACCTAAAAGTACAGTCTAATAGTTATTTTTCTAGGCCCTTATCATAATAAAGTCAAAGAGCAGTTCCCAGGGTGCAAACAGATGCTAAAATAAACAGTCGTCTTTTAATTCTGTAGGAAAATTAATACACATGCTGCAATTAATTATAACAGTGCTCACTTAGGGTGCAAAAAACTATTGAGGGAAAGCTGAAATCAATAGTTTCCACGGGATTTTGAATGCTGCCAGTCCACTGTGGTCTAACTGGCAATTCACACAATTCCCATCCAAAGAGTATTTATATTGAGTTTATATAGCAATTTTTATAGCTGTGAGAAGGATTCAATCAGTTTAGAAATTTAAACCCAAAAATCCTTCTGAACATGTATTGATAATATTTTTAGAGTTTCATTAGCAGTAGAACTTGTGCATGTGAATAGCATGTCAGTTATTCCAGTAAGTTAGGGATCAAAACTTGGTTTGTTAAACTAGTGTATGACAAATGCAGCTTCTCTCTCCACTAAGTGTCTATACTCTGTCTTACCCATCCTTTGTTTTGCTGCACTTGGTGCTGAAATAACTGTTGAGTCCTTCAAAATATTTCCTAAAATGCCTTTCAAAGGAAGATTATATTAGTAAAGCTGCACATAAGTGTACCATAGCAAAAAGAAATATGTGGTCATTCATTCGAGTAACAACTCTCTTGCTAGTCCTGATGCTGTGAGCTTCTGTGCATGAAGCTGAAAATGTGAAAAGCTTTAGACACTTTGAAGAGGTTAAGCACCAAAATGAGATCTGATTTTCAACAGCATTGAAAGGTTTTTTAAAATTAAAGTCATTAGGTAATTTTTGAGATTCAAATCTGGCCACTTTCTAGTTTACATTCACAGAAGCTCTATACAAGTACTTTGAATGCATGCTTTCCATTGGTGGCCACGCAGTAAAACTGAGCAGAATGTCTCTCCTGTCTGTGGCTTTAATTAGTGCTCTTTTAAAATAACAAGATAAATGTGACTTGTTTGTCTACAAGAAAAAAAAAATCTATTTCAAGTATTTATTTATTTTTATGTAAGGCTTATATACAGAGCTGCACAGGGAATTTTTTTAGGGTTTATCATTATTAAAAAAAAAATTACTGAAGAATTCAATTCCTCTCAAGGCTTTAGGACTTAAGAGAGTTCTGTAACCACGTACCAGCCAGGAGCTCACTGGTTACAATGTATTTATTCCAGCTCTACAAATGTGCTTCATTCTAAGAATGCAGAGCAGGGAAGACAAATGGTTGGTCTTAATTCAGTATGGCTGGTTCAATTTAAGCAGCAATGAGATCATACACTTTAAGTCCGAAGAGCCACACCCTGTGTCTGGGGAAAGCTTCTCTGGATGACAAATTTGTCAGCTGAAAATGGAACTAAAACATGAAAACTGGAAAAAAGATGCAAGATTATTTGTATTTGTTTTAACA
This sequence comes from Mesitornis unicolor, assembly GCF_000695765.1. Lineage (NCBI taxonomy): Eukaryota > Metazoa > Chordata > Aves > Mesitornithiformes > Mesitornithidae > Mesitornis > Mesitornis unicolor. The sequence goes on from NW_010156536.1 coordinate 74,511, forward strand.
ATGGAAGAAATATTTATACCTACTGACTTCAAGAAAACAGGATACAGTGCAAATATTTTTAAAAGGAAGCACATAACATACAAGGCAAAAGGAAAACTAGGAAAACTGGCATGCATAGTAACAGCTGGATTTGTGTATATGTTTTTGGCTCAGCAAGTGACAGGCATTTCAGGCTGAAATTCTTGAAGAAATGCAGTGGGGTTTTTTCCATGAATCGCTGAAAAAAAAAAAAAAAAGGCAAATAATTTGTAAAATGTCAGCATGACAAATCTAGATACAACCTCCCTGCTACTGCCTTCAGTGTGAGGTGTCTCCACGTTTCTCCAGGGAAATGCGACTCCTCTTTGACTGGGACAGATTACAGCTATGCCATCCTGACGGTTTTGCCCTTTGCCTTGCCCCTTTCATCAACCTTTATTTCCAAGTAAGCAAAAGTCAAATACCTGTCTATTTTGCCAGTCAGGTCATACCTGTAACGATAATTTCTGTTTCCCCTTTTCAAATAAAGTTAGGGCTGCCGCTTCCTCTTCACAGTCATACAGTCTCTTTAAAATCCTTGCAGTATTTTGAAGCTGTCTGACCATAACTGTCAGCCTCACAGTTCAAGGGTTTATGCACGTCTTAAAGTGCAAAATGCAAAGAAAGCATTC
>NW_010156536.1:75191-80907 GCF_000695765.1 Mesitornis unicolor
CAGGTCAGTTATCTGTTTTCTATTTCAGTTCCATCACCAACAGGGGCAGACTTAACTTTCGGAAGGAAGAGCTTCCTCTGGGCAGCCCCAGGAACTCAAAAAGGAAGGCAAAAAGGGCATTCTCACCAATTCCTACTGAGCACTGTGGTTTCAACACAGATTTGTCTTATCTTAGAGCTTCCCTTCAACCTTTGCACTTTCACAGAAAAGCTTGACAAAGGGAAAGGGGGTGTATGTGTTCAACCAATATTCTTAACCACTTACTAAGCCATCAATATCCTTCATGACTGAAACCAAGACAGGCACAAAAGAAGTTTAGTACTAGTTTAAGGCAGCTATTTGACTGGTTAAATTGAGTCACATTTCCTGACATGACTTCAGTAAACAGAGAGAGAATAGTCAGATGGATAGCTAGAATATATCCAGGAAGTAGACATTCAGAGAAAAGTCATAAACTGAGCCCTTGACATGCCGTTTAAAAAAATACTGTAGTTGCCAGTAGTCATTATTCAATTAACAACCATTTCATTTGGCACAAATGACAAATTCTCAAAGGCAACTATGCTAAGTTATTTAGAAGCAGGTAAAAAATAAACTGTTCAAGAGCAAAGCAAGTATGGAAACCCACATTGTGGACAAGACAGCAACAAAAAACATCTGCTATATCAGGTACATAGTAAATCTGGAAATATCAGGTCAAGTGATAAGATTCCTGCCGGTATGGAGAAGAAGCACTTGACATCTCTGAGGTTTAACTAGGACTGCAAAAAGCTTCTGTTCCTCATCAGGTGATGTTCTCTGTGACAGCTCTACTGTAGAATCTCTCTGGGAATTCCCAAATTAAACAAAATTATGCAACACAAAAGGAAGGGTAAGCAAGATACTAACCTCTGATGCAATGCCTAAAAGAGCTCCAATGCTGCTAAGATTTGGCACATCTCTCTGAAACAGCTATAGGCTGGGGAGTCCTAAAGCTTGAGGACATATAACCATGAGCTTGATAGACTCTAGATACCTTTCCTACTGGCTGTAACTATGAGGACTATGCAATTCATGATAATAACTTCTCCAACAGGCAATTTCCATAAGGTCATCAGCAGATCAAGACAAAAAAATATTTCTTTTGTTCTCTAAAAAGAGTTGAAATTAGGTCAAATACCTCTTAATTTCTGAGGCTTACATGCACAATTATTTTGCCTGCAACTAAAATGTGAAATACAGTAACAGAGATCACATTATGCAGAATGAATGTAGAAGTATCAACTGTGTTACAAAATTTAAAAAAAAAAAGCATTACGTGATCTTCTGTTTTATGACCATGCATCTTGACCAGCAAATTTACTTCAAATTTTAAAAACTGTGATTATCCTTTATAGTAATCTTCTATATTTCTTGACAAAATAAAGAGACTTTTAAAAAGTGGAGCTTTTGTTTGTTTGCTTGCAATTTACTCAGAGGCTCTAAGACCTTCCTAATAGTCTCAGTTAATCTGTTTGTGAAAACATGTCGATGGTCCTTTTTCTGTACAGCTAATTCAAGTAGTGTCACTTGGTTTTTGGTCCCACTCTACAAAGCCCCTTTTTAACCTATGCAGTTGGCCAGCTTTAGGCTTGAGGGCAGTTCCACTGCATTTAACGAAATTACTCACATTCATGAAACTATGCACAAGCACAGCCTGTGAAAGGTCTGAGGCCTCCCCAGCTCTACTGGACACTGCAATAAAACTACACAATAAATCTGATTTCTGGGTCAGAACTTCCACAAGATATTGTCTGATTTACCATTTAAGGTTTGGCATCTGGCACTCTTTTGTCTTCTCCTTCATGTTTATTAAATTCAGCAAACAGTGAGAGAAAAGTTAAGCTTTCTGGTTTTAAAAGTTTGTAAATGTTGAATTTGCCTCACTTAGATGAAGGCAGCTTGTTAGCTTATTTAAGGAGAACAGGAAAAAAAACCACCCCAGAATATTGAAACGATGACCATAATGAGAATAATTCTTCTAGGCCAGCTTCCTATATGACTGTTTAATCAATGGCTGTGTCATGTTATTACAGTCATCACTAGAAAATGAACCTCCTTTCACTAATACATCATGATGAGGAACAGCAGTGAAAAAGGAGGAGACAAACCCTTCTGTCCCACAGGGAATCTACAGAGTAAGAAAGAAAACAGAAATGTTAAATCTTTGCCTACTGCCTTGTAAACAGAAAAAGTCTGGCAGTAAGCCCAGGAAGCGCCTAATACAGTGTGACAATACAGAAAGACTGCATAAAAAGACTGGTCAGACCATCACAACTCATACAGCTATTGCAAACAGATGACAGAATAGAGCACATACCACATTTTAGGTTTATTTCCATTTTAAACAGATTTTCATATTTTTTTTAACATCTTCAAATTTATAATTCGGAAAATGAGCACACATGGAAATGAAAGATTGCGTTTGGATGCAATTCAAATAGATTATCTTCCCTGCAGTGGAAAAGACAGTAAGAACACTAAACTGTAGAGTTATGCACAAGCCTACACGTATCTAATTCTTAAAACCTTCCAGTACTGTAAGACTTTCTGGCAAGGCCCAATTTTCCAAAGGACAAAACTGATCTAATTCTACAAAATCTTTCAAGTATTGCACTGATTATGTAGAGCTGGCTGATACTGGATAAATTACAACTGAAACGGACTAAAATTCTGAAAAAATTGAATTATTTTGAATCATACTGTACACTTGATCTGTTTGTCTCTGTAATGCAAAACACCCCAGAACAACCCTTCCCACAGTATTATCTACTACTTCAACAAGAGTCAATCACTTCAGCATACTAAACAATGAAATTTAACATCCTGCTTCTCCATTTGGAGAGTTACACAAAGAAACAAGTCTTACTAAAAATGGAATAAGTGGAAATTTGAAACAGAGAATTAACAAATGCAGCTCATGACATGACCATAATCCAGTTTGTCTGAAGAGAAAAAAAAGCAACAGTATTTTCAGCTGCAAGACAAGGATTATATCTTTGCCCATAGCTGCCTTAATTACAGCAGCTCAAAAGTCAGCATAACAGATTCTTTCCTTAAGTAGCATAACTGGGAAGCCTAATACAGAACCAAAAATAGCACCTGACTTCACACAGCTAACCTTCCAGCTTACCACTGAGTAGTCCAAAAATAAAAGTGACTTGTATTATGAAAGAACATTAAAAGAAAAAGTGTACATATAAGGCCAGATAGCTGATCATCCAATTCCGTAAAATATTACAGATTTAACGACAACACATCGTGTTGCATTCCACAACACAAGTACAGTTAAAATATGTAAGTTATACCATTTTTGTCCCCATAAAATTGCCCTTTTTGGACTACTACAGAAACCAGTGCTCTTAGCTAATCACCTTACTTGAAAAACATGGCATTCGCATGCTATGGAGAACATAAAAATATGAAATCATATGGTCAGATAATCCATGTACTTTCATTGCTCTGATTCTTTAGATAAGCTGCAGCATGCAGCTATAATCTACTGCAGTCCAAGTTTTCCACTGTTCATGAGCAGACACCATTTCCTGGAGGGGTTACAGAAGCAGCATTTCTTTAAATGAGAACTATTTTCCACAGACAAATAAGAAATTCCAACTCAGGGTTTGTGGCTAGTGCAGAAAGAAAAAAAAAGAAAATGTAGAAATCTGGAAAGGTCCTTTGGCAAAAGTACAAATAATTTTTCATGAATCTTTAAGCTTTAAATGGAAGTTTTACAGTTTTACACTGAAATAGGTTGCCTAGAGATGTTGTAGATGCCCTACCCCTGGAATCATTCAAGGCTCTGAGCAACATGATCTCAATGAAGATGTCCCTGACCATGACAGAGGGGCTGGACTAGATGACCTTTAAAGGCCTCTCCCAATCAAAACCACTCAATGATTTTATAGTTTTCCTATGGATTGAATCGTTCATGTAGCGGCTGCTAAAGTCAGGTTTCTTTGCAAATTCTATTTAAAAAAATCAAGTAACTCTAAGATTCAAAATATTTGTCAAAATGCATGAGTCACTGCACTTTAATGTCTTTATGTAGAGATTACAAAAAAAAAAAATCTATTGTTTTCTGAGTTCCTCTGTTAAGGTTTCAATCTTGTACTCATTCAAAGCTGCTTCTCACAGCACTGCAATGGGAAGGGAAAAAGTTTAGGTACCCTGGAAATTCAGGTCCCTCTTTCAGTTCTATCTCCTTCATATATAGCACTTCACATAATAAGAAATCTTGCTAAAATCTATGGAGCTCCTTACAGACTAGACGGATGACTTTCACATGTATTTTAAGTTTTGGTTAAGTGTCCCCATATTGTAACATTTTGTAACCCTTAAGTTACTTCATTTAATCAGCATGCTCTCTATTTCAGCACAATTGCACTTCCAACAAACCTTGTAGCTCTGTTTTTATAATATTAGCTTACAAGTTTTGCAATGCTAATTGCCTGCTGTACATTCAAACAGCATGCAGACCTTTCAAAGGCATTTTATTCTTGAAGCATCGACCTCAATTGCAAACTGGAAATAGAGAAACAAAATTAAGCTTATAGATGCTCTCTATTCACCATTTCAAACAATGACATTTCACAGATGAAATAACAAAGTCAGTGTAAAAATACTACACTATACACTGCGACAGTATCTGGGGCTCAGCAAATGAACTTCCATGCTCTGCTTCGCCTGTCCTGAGCTATTGAGGTCTGTTGAATTTGTGTGCAACATTTGTAAAAGAGTTATGCTGGGCCAAGGGCTTCAAGTAATAACAATGAAGATATAACTGATTAATTGAAAGATTAGATGCTCAGAAACATGAGAAAAAAATGCAGTAATACAGGAAACAGAAACTGTACTTTGTAACTAGCTTTCAGAGATCCTATTCAATTCCCAGCTCCCAGCTTTGATCAATATTATCTCTAAGTCTGTTGCTGCTGCTTCTGAATTGCTTTACTAAGCAGATAAACAGATGTAAAGCACATTTGAAGATGTAGAAACATGTCTGATTTCATGTTCAGACAAAAATGGATTATGAAGACAGCAGAAAAGTATCATTTTTTAGGCACTGACAAAAGAATAGATGTATCAGTACTGTTATACCAGAACAAGTCCTGCAAAACCCCCTTCCCAAAACCCCCCAAAAACCCCCTCCATCCATTTCTCCTTATAACAAAACCCAACAAAGTCTTACACACACTTTTTCTCTCATGGCTGAAAATGACAGTTCTTCTTTCAAACAAACATCCACAAGTTTAAGAAAAAAAAAAAAAGAAGCAAAATGGACAACCCATCCCAGAAGCACAGAACAAATCAACCCCACCCACCAAAACTCTCCAGACCATGTAACAGTACAGAAAAGAAGTGCTAAGCCCCATTTCTCAGTCACTTGACTTTTGTGACATCTGCTCTAAGGCTTGGGTGAAGTATTTTAGATATCTTGTTTTAAAATCACACAGTATTACACTTTATTGCTATCCTGCTATTAGCAGCTTGAAACTTGACTTTGGTGAGTTAAGCAGAGGATTTAGATGACTCTTTTTTTTTTTTCCAAGTAAAGGCTGACTCAGTCTGCTGGGATTTTTCTTAGGTAAACTGTGAGCAAATTGGAAGGTGAAAAGGATGCATACAGCGTCATAATTCAGCAATAAAATAATAAATATTAAAAAACCCTAAAGTGGTCTGGATGACTGTTCCTGCT
>NW_010156536.1:80938-96287 GCF_000695765.1 Mesitornis unicolor
GAACATCAGAGATGCTGCTGAACATTGGAAGTATCTAATAACATTATCTTGTTTTGTGGACCTCTGTATCAATTATATGAACAGTGCTTTTGAAATGCATGAGAAAATCATCATGTTTTGAATTAATTAGTTCAGAATTCATTAACGTTCTCTAGAAATAAATCTTGAGAAAGTAGTAACAATACATCACAGACTGTTACTGAAGACCCATCTCAAAACTACTTTTTATTTTTTTTAGAAACTTTAAAAACACACTTTAAGATGCTGAACTATGAAGTGTAAAATGGAGCAAAAACAATCTTCAAATCATAAAAATCAACCACAGTGAAACTCAACACTGAAGACAAACCACATATTAACTCTGCTACACTTGGGAAACAAAGTTGGCACTTCAAAAGAATTTTTAACTGTCTTCCATTTATATTTGGCAATACTTGAATCAGTACTTTCTTCCAAACTTCCATCAGTCATTGAAAAGCAAATACAAAACATGCTTATTCCTGTAATACAAACCTCTTCTGACTTCAGAATTACATAAACTTATTTTACATAATGGAAGGCCCAATGCAAAATTTAGATTTGTATAATCTTGAGATTTTGGCTTACTGGATCTTTTCAGTGATTTGGCTTATTCTTTTTTTCCAAATTGTCCTTGAGGTAACTGCTGCTAACCTGACAGTCTCCCAGGTTTGGGTTTTTTTGTATAATAAAGTCAGAGTTCAATAAATACATTATTTTATCTGAGGACTGTTTTTTCAAATAATGCTTTTTCTTCTGTATAAAAACTATTTAGAAGCATTAATACTTTACTGAAAGCCACTTAAGTACAATGAGAATTGTGAATTGGCATACATCTGTTAATTTTAAGTTGTTGTTTGTTTAAGACAGTTCATCAAACATTTCAACATTGTCTTCATGATGCTTAAAAAAAAAAGTGTATCAGACCTCATTGTTTTCACTGCATTGATTACATTTTTTGTTCACATACAGAAAACCAGTAAATCCAGCAGTAGAATCCCCTCATATTTCTCATCATTCTGTGTGCAAAAGATAGCCAGTCTCAAAATCACTGATCAGCTATTTAGAAATAAGCAAATGCACAAACAACAAGCAAAATCCTGTCTGCTTCAAGCTAAAACTAAGACCAGGCTATAGAACTGGAAGAGAGGAGTTATACATGGAGATACCATCATTTTTTTCTCATTAATCACATATCAGCAAGAGCAGTTATGAGACAGTTTTGTGCTTGCTGGTGTCACTGTGTAATAAAAATAATACTGCTTCACCACTTTATGGGGTTATTTTCCATTTAATTATTTTTCTTTAGTATACATATATAACTATCATACCTGTTTTCAACTTTGATGAAATAAGACTTTTTACCTTACCTACACTGCAAATACAGATAAAAATGTAAACTATGCTACAGTTTAGAACAAAACTGGGAACAGATGAGGGTTCCCAGCTGCAATATACACACAGCTACTACATGGAGATCACCTCCAAGGATACAGGTGATGCTCCCTGGATTCCTGATCCTAAGCTAGTCTAGAATAGCAAACGCAGCCCCAACTGGTGAATTCCTATGTTATTCTGCACAAAACTGGAAGCTCCTGCAGCTGCAACACCTCTCTGGCATCTCTCATAAGGTTCCCATTACAGCTCCTAACAATTGGAATAAATCAAGATCCAGCTCAGTGCAGCTGAATATAATAAGCTGCAGTGCTGATGCCTTTGTTCTATAGTCCATATTCCAGTTTAAAGAGAGTGATATCAAGATGTTCAATTTGGCTTAAAATGTACTTTTGTTGCAGATGATGAAAATCCCTATGCAAATAATATTTGAGAATCCTTGGATCAAATGTTTTTTTTTTCATTACCATTATTATGGTTAATTTGCAAAACAGAAAAAACTTCCAAATTCCCCCTCCTCCTTTTCCTCAAAAAAAAAAGCAACATCCTCACCAAGACTAAGAAGACATAAGATCATGGCATAAAGAGTTGAAAACTATATTTATAATACATTTTTAACTTATTCTGTAATAAGATAAAAATAATACTGAGGTTGGAGATGATAGCATTTGCAGATGCATACCAATTCTAAACTCTGCTAATATGGACTCCATCTTGTGTAGACAAATCCAGGATAGCTTTAATCTAGCCATATTCCATTAACAGTAGAAACACTCCAGCATAAAACTTCGCAAAAGGCAGTCTGGCATCCTGGGTACCAACACCAGCAGCTGAGGCCTGGGCTGCTGCCAGTCCACTGCTGCTTATATTAGAGCCGGCTTAAAGCCACACTGCAATTGTACCTATTCACTGTCAAGTGATCCTTCTGAAACAGAAACGTATTATTATAAACTCATCTTTGCTCCATGCAGAAGGGAGATTTGCAGTACAGACAGCTCCACAGCCTGCATCTGGACATGCAACTGCACAGAAATGCACATTGTGCACTAGAGTCTGCTTGCAAAACAATTGAATAAAAGGATATTATTACCACAAGCATACCTCGCAACTAGCAGCAGCATCAGGGAGTGCCATTTAGTAGCACATCAGGAGGGGGTACTGGATCTACTCAGAAGAGAAATTGCATAGGCTTTGAAGTAAACACTGTATTGTTACACACTTCTGATTACATGTACAACAACATGGTACCAACCCCATTCCCCCAGTCTTCTTCAGTCAGGTCAAGATTTTATTTGTTCCATCTCCAAAAAGTATACAATGTCTGGAGAAGCAACCTAATTTAAGGATAATGCCATTAATCTTTTTTCTTCTCACTAACTTCCATTATGTATATGGCTTAATATAGTTAGTTATCTGGTCCTGAAGAAGCATAAAAAAACAAATTCTCATTTGAATGGTATCTTGTAGTTTCCTTGTGTCAGAAAAATAAACACCTGAATTTTTGTCATTTTCTTCCTCCTTAAACCACAAGAATCTTACACTCGCCAAGAGCAGAAAATGCTTCCTCAGGCATGATTTCTGACATTCTCTTCAAATCTTGAAATACCACCACAATCTTGAGATAATATAGATCATAAAAGGGTAAAGCAGGCACTTAAAGAAAAATGTGTCAGGATATCATCATTGAATCTCACATATCAGTTATATTAACAAATTAACTTTACAGGTTCTGCTCTTGCCGTTCCTCCCATTGAGAGAATTTCTGTCCATTCTGGAGTCCTGGTTAGAATTTCAACCACTTCTACACTTGTTTACAGCAGTATTAGCCTTAATCCATTTAGCCACTCTTGCTAAAACAGGAGTATAGTTCTGGCGACTGCTCCTTCATTACAAGGTTATTGGTGACCTTATTTCTACTTTCAAGGTCTAAGGCTTTTGCAGATATTCCCCAGTGCTTAAAGAGCTTCCTAAGCAGCTTCTGGGAACATATGTTGTTTTTACTAGCTCTGGGTAGAGTTTCACTATGTGTGCCAAGTAGACCTCTGCAAGGCCCTGTCAGTGATCAACTGATTTAGTGTTCAAAATTAGAACCCAAGCCCAGCTACTTTTGGCAGATTCACTGCAGGAGTCTTAATTCTTATCTGCATTCAGCATATCCAGTCATAGTTACTTGCTTTTACTTACCGTGATGTTCTTTCTGCTGGTACATTAAAATGGACCTTGTACACTGTACAGTGCATTAAAATGGGCTGGCAGACACCTGTCTGACTTGCAAAGCCTTCCCCAAATAAGATGCTCTCTTAGAAGCTGCCTTAAAGAAAATGCCTAGAGACATGATTTGTACAGTACAGACTGACTGTCTATTTAACATTAACAATAGCATTTTTTAATTCAGTTGCAAGTGCAAAGTCTCAAGAACAGTAGGCAACATGGCTCATTTATTCTAGAAAGCATATACTGGATCAGTGAAATATTTTATTTTTTAGTTTTTAAATATTTTTTTTAAATTTTCCTTTTTCTGAGCCTCTCCAGGGATATTTCTAGTGGAGATGCAGATCCCTGAGAAAGGAATTTCAAATTATCAGCTATTACTTTACTATTTTTAATTAGATTTTACAAACCATCTGTTTTCTATGACCACCACGTTGAAACTGCTGCTTAGAATACCTTATGGAAAAGTTAACTGCAACTCCAGGAATCCATAGCTCACACTGCATCTTGTAATTATTCCATGGATGTTTCCCTGACAGGCTTTTCTTTTGTTGAAAGGGTATGTAGCAATATTTTTTGTTCTAGAACTCTTTCCTTACTAGTTTAAAAAAAATCCTTTGAAACTGTTATACAAATATTTACATTCAATACATGGCAGTTACATAATGGTGCCTTTAAAGGAGTGAGAACTATTAATAAACTCAGAGGAATCAGTCATCCTGAAATCTGTGTACATGCAAGGATTGAACACAGTTTTCTGCAGAGCTGTGTTAAAGTCTAGAACTGTTATTTATGATTCCCTTATTGCATTTAAGACCCAGATCAAACAAAACATGACGGCTCAGAGCCTGCAAGTGAGCAGTGGTCAGATTCTCTGGACTCGTGCTGATTTCTCTCAAGTTAGTATCTATCAGTACAGATACTATTGAAATCATATCTGGAGAATACCCTAAAAGATACAGTATGAAGTCCCTGAAGAAAACAAACAAACAAACAAACAACAAATTCAGTGAAAATTCTTAGTCCTCCTGGGAAGACTCTTCTCTGATTTGGTTGACTAATTTGTAATACTTAAGAAAACTGTATACACAGTAGGCTTAAAAAAAAAAAATAATCACAGCAGAAGTGCAATCTCCCCCTACACACAGCTTCTCTTAATATGCTTCGTGTTTAATTAAAATACTGCCACCCCAAATGACAGTTTGCACATAGACTCCAAAAACGCTCAAGTATCGCCCTGTGTATCAGTAAGCTACTATTGCAAGACATATATGCAAGGAAGTAACAAGCAGTGAGAGACTCAGCAAGAACAGAAAACCAGCAAAATTTAAGAATATAGCAGTTAGGAAAATAACACTGTTTAATGCAGGTACGTTCCATCTCCAAGCCTGTATTTGACACAGGAAGTGAAAAATTTTAAACTTTTTTATAAAGAGATAAGATATTTTATGGCTCTTTAGCAAGCATAGAAGTTAGAAAAGTAAATCATAATAATTCTTATGTCTCACAGGCTATATGCAACTATATCTACCCTCAGTCTCTAACTGTGCCACTCCCTTGGCCATGCACTGTAGAAGTTATTCCAGTCATTTGTCAACTCAGATTTCATAGTAAATATTGACTTTTTCTGTCAAAACTTGCAAATTTCATGGACATTTTTGCTTTTAAATAAAGGTTTTTACTTCAGTCTACTTTAGCCAAGCTTATTGTGTGTCATTGTAAATGCCTTATATCCAAGGCAAATTAATGCAGAAATCCTCTACATGGATTTATTGTCTGCCAATATGAAGTGGCAGATGTTGCATCAGCTTTTTCTAAAACTGTCAGGTGACATTCTTTTAAAGAAACACTGTAAAAGTACATTTCATTTACTTCATGATGGCCCCTCCAATCTCCATTTCTCAATTCCTGAGAAACACAATTACTCATTCTGAACTAACATTAATCTTCCAAAAAATTCAGCCAAAGGAAAATGAAATTTTAACCCACTGCACTGAGTTCAATTAAGAAAATAGTCTTCATTTGACAGAATTCCCTTCCTGCATAGTGAGATTATATTTACATAATTTGAGCGTTTTGAAACTTCAGTATTTCATCAATCAAAACCCAAGAAATATTTTTCAAGTTGCAAGATTACCTATTATTTCAATACAGTGTTTTAAATAACTTTATTATATCCACAGCCAAAAATTCACAGTAGTTTTCTGACTGATTTCCCATTAAAAGATATTCTAATTACTCAATACTTTGTTATAACAAAACCCCAAACCACCAAACAAACAAAACCAATTGATCCCAAAACAAACAAACAAAACCAACAACAAACCCTATTGATATCACTAAGCTACAATGTCCATTTTTTTTACTAAAATCCATTCCACACTGGAGGAAGTACCGCAAGAGAGGGATGGTAAAAAGCAAGTGAAAAATCACAGTCAAGTAATTTTGCTATTATTTATTAAAAGCCCATACTACCACTCTGAATAAGGTCATTATACTATAATATAGAGATTCAGCATTTATGGTTGCATTTATGCAATTTTAGATTTACTGAAATTTATCATCTGTCTTTCAGTAGCAACCGTATATTATCACCAGGAACCAAACAAAGACTATTTCTTAATTAAAGGATTTACACCAAATATACAAAGAAGTATTAAAGGCTGTAGACGCTCTGAATCCTTGCAAGTTAGGAAGAGAGCAATCACAGCGAGTGTGTAAGCAGGTAAGTTTATCCCTCAACTTTGTACAACAAACACCTTGCACAAAAATGCATTCATTTACATATACCTTCCTAGCACACATGAACATTACTGGTGTTTAAAAAAATACCTCACCGCATTTAGGCTGAAATAGCTTGAGGGATTTGCAAGGCTACTTTAATACAACATAGTAGTAGAAGCAAAACAAGTGTAAATCAAATCCCATCAGAGAGGTGATGAAGAAGGGCCACAATGAATTGGAAGAAGGCAGACATGAAGTTTCTGCTAAAGAAGTGCTGCAGAACAAATAATTTGCAACCAGCAATTTCATGATCATGGTTTTACAAACAAGGAGCTTGACAAGTGCTACATGCTTCAAGCATATCTATGCACTAATGAAAACATGCAGGTATTTTGGAAAGTAGTTTCTCAGAACTCAGATTTTGACCTGAGAATTTAATTTTTAAAGTAGCTGGAAATGTGTTAATGAGTTTGGAGATTTTAAGCATAACTTAATATATCAAATTTTAAGAACTATCAGCCAGACTTAACCATCAAAGAATCTAGTCTAACAGAACACTAAAAGTGAACAATCAATTAAAACTATACTTTATATTAAAAAATAGATTTGCTGTTTTTTTGAGGATACGAATCCAGAAAAGATGAATTCAAGTAGATACATGGTAAAGAATACTACTGATAAAAGTCACTTTTCTTACTGGAACCTATTAGAATACACTATTAGAATAAGAGTTTATTTGTTAGTAATCCATTTCACAGAAAAGCTGCACTTTCTATTTTAGCAAATGACAATTATAAAAGAACTTTGACAGAATAAGACAAAACTATAACTTGTTCCCTGTCAACTGAGGACAGTTTACAGATAAAGTCCTCTCACAAACATTCAGGTGTCATACACATAATATCTAGCCCGTAGCTAAAAATAAAATTTCTCAAGTATGCTAGTCGGACTGCAAAATGACTCACAGTATGAGGGAGGATGAATCATCTAAAACGTTTTGAGATTACTTATATATGAATATATAAAACACTGAAAAAAAAATCCAACTTCACAAAGAGCCTCTAACTTCAGTCTCATCCCTAACAAAGACAGTTTATACAAGATGTATTAATATTTATTTCCCATGGCACACCTGACAAATTCAGTCCCAAGCCAATTTGAGCTTCACGAACCCTTTTTTTCCATAATATGGAAGAGGAAGTGTTGCAAGTCTTGCTTAGTGCACCAGTGTACTAATAAGAATCCATAGCTGGGTCTGCATGTGAAAATACTGGATCCTAGCTTTCTCCTCTGTCCTTCTCCAGTATTTACAGCAACAAAGAATTTTTGCTCAGAGCAATAAGAATTTCAGCAATGTGTCCTGTTGCCAGGATCTGTATCAGTTCCCACTGGCTTTGGAGAGAAGGAAGAAACAGAGATTAAAATTTCTGAAAAATGTTGGGAAAGTGAAAAGACAGATCCACGTCTAGCTATTAGGCAAACTGGCCAGAAGACAGGCTTATTTTTCCTCTAATGCACATGTGGTTTCAAGACACTTTCACCAATAAACTCTTCCAGAGATGAAGGGAAAAAAATGAAACACAAACCACACTAACAGATTTGGAAGTCATTTCAGATCTATGCTGCAAACTTGAGAGCAGTGAAACATTCGGGAGTCATTTAGCAGAAATATCTGTTCTCCCAGTTTTTCCATTCTTCAGAAAATAAATATACCCTAATGTGTATTGAACATTTGTGTCCAAATACTTGAGAACAGCCAGAGCAGGTATGCATCTCATTTTCCTTAGCTTACCAGTTGATATTTTTTTATTATAATTTATCATTTTTAACTGGAAAAGCAACATTCTCCATAGGATAGTACCATCGACTATCCTGTTTCCTCTCTTAAGGGAGTTTTTTGATAAAGAAACAATGCTCTCCACTCTCAACTATTAAGTGAAGACCCTGATGACAGGACTATCAAAACAAAAGCTGCTTTTTTCTACTTAGTTAAGAATCCTTATTCAAGCAAGATGGATAAACTGAAGTTTTCAATTTCAGATAAGCATTTAGGCACTACCAAACTTGCATCCACCTTCCAACAGATGAAGAAATGTCAAGGATATGACACAAGGATCTTTCCCACAGTGTGAGCATCTTGGAGACCTGGCTATTAACAGGTTTGGAGTCCCTCTTCATTCTGGAAGCCTGCTGGGTTCTGAGTTGATAAAAATCCCTGCAGAGTTTTTTGCCACTATAGTGCAAGCAGTGGAGGAGTTTAGCATATCTTGACTTAGCAATACTTATACAAGGAATGCATCGGACTAAGGAGAATCAAGGAGGACTAGAGCAAATGAAGAAGTGTAGCTGGCTGGCACTGTGCTCAGGCTCTTCGCTCTCCAACCAGAGGTAGCTCAGTAAAAGCTCAAATCATCCTTTATTTCTGTAATGAGTATGGGAGCAACCTTAACAGTTCAGGTGTCCAACATATTTTCAAAACATTTTTTCCCTCGCATGGTGATACAATCGAACACTGAATTTATAAAGTAGATCAGTGTTCTACTTGTTCACACTAGAAAACTACATTCATTAAATTAGGTCATCAGAGACTGAAGGGTGTATGTGCTGTGATCTGGCCTTATAGACTCTATTTGGATAATCACATTTTTAAGGTTTAAAACTAGAGGTGCTTTTCTTTTTCTTCAACAGCAAACAGGCTGAATTTTCAGACAGACTTCCCCTCCATACTTGATAACTCATACTAGTGTTTATATCTAAGATCTACACATAAATCTTATTTCTTACTAAGGACTGCAACAGACTTCTTGAAAGTCTCAGATAAGACTAAGAAAGGTGCTAAACACCTAATCCGTTTTAGAGGTATGTAATGTCTCAGTGATGATAATTTTCTGTTCATGTCTTTTGAATTGTATTGGAACAAACAAAATCATATTTGATAAGTCTTTTATTTCCATTAATATATGTGTAGTCAATCATACTTTGTTACACAAGTCATAAATGAAGAGGAAAACCTTATTTTAAAAAGGTTTTTAAAAAAGTGATTAAAATGTTCCTCCATATTTTTGACAAGAAAATTGTTACATAATACTATGACCAGTGAACACTCCTAATAATAGCATTTATTTTATATCTCCCATGTATATTAAGATACATATATACGGAAGATGGAGTTACTGTAATGGTAAATAAAGTTAAAAAAATAGAAGTTCAAGCAACAGAAAATTTCACCTCACTGATTATTGCCAAAATATGTGAGCAAGCCATAATAGTTTCTGTGGAAATTCCAGCCAAGTGTCTGCAATTCGTAAGTAGTAGTATCAACCAACCTCAGTCAGCCCCTTACTATACTACTGCATTAAATTTTTTATACTTAGTTACATATATATAGGGGCAGGGGGGAAGAACTTGTTTAGATGTAAGTCGTATAAATACATTTTTTTAAACAAAAATATTTGAAAAGTGTGAATTAGGAAAAAGTATGTGAAGAGATGAAATGTGCTGAAAGAAATTACTTATTCATGTGTCAAAACCTAGCAAATCTGTGTAATAATTACTAGTTCAAAGAATATTTGAAGGCCTCTAAGATCCTAAAAATCTCTTAAAAGTCACCTTTGCATCTTGGACTGCACCTTCTCTCATGGGCTTCTTGATAATGTGTGACAGAAGATGAGGAGCACAGATTCAGACTTGATATAAGGAAGAAACTTTTTACCGTGAGAGTGGTGAACAGGTTGCCCAGAGAGGTTGTAGATGCGTCATCCCTGGAAACATTCAAGTGACCTTTGGAGTGACCTTTGAGAAACCTGATCTAGTTGAAGATGTCGCTGCTTATTGCAAGGGGTTGGATTAGATGACCTCTAAAGGTCCCTTCCAACCCAAATCATTCTATGAATAGTTACCTTTAAATGTACCTTGGCTGCATCACTATTCCCAGCTGTAACATGATTGCAGGAAAGAACTTGTATCTAAATGCCTCTGAAAACTACCCCAGGTTCTAGCAAAACCTAGTAACTATATATTTAGAATACTTTTTTGTTATAGCACAGTATGCATTAGAAACAATGTATAGTTTATAAATGTACAGAAATAGCATATTAGAAATATATTAGTACAGCTAATCCAGAAAAGTAAGTCACGCAGCCACGATGTCTCAGTTCAATGTGAATAGTACACCAACTGCTCAATCTAAAGCCCTTCATCAAAGTCACTCTTCATTTATGCAGGAAAAGGAGAAGCCAAAATATGAAACTTGGTAATTAAGCAAATAAGTCAGAGGGAAAAATACTGATTTTACAAGCTTTTTCTTACTGTCTGACACATGGGAAAGGGCCTATAAGAAGAGAAAGAAAGGGAAAATCAGTTGCTTCTCTGTTGCTCCCACAGAAGGCTGGTAAGAAAACTACCAATAAGCCCACACATTATATTCTTATTCTCTTCAGTAGAAACAATAATTCCTACCTCAAAAAGCATACACTTCACTGGCTGAGAATATATCTACCCATCTGATAACAACTAGATATGATGTCAGTCAGTCTGCAGTCTGATCAGACACAGACCACATCCAGGTCCATAAATTATATAGACCAAAACTTGCTGGTATCAGATGTCTGCCTGTACAACCTCATAGGAATATTCTAAGTGTCTGTATTATTGGGTCCCTTGCAAAATATAAGGAGAATAAGGCAAATATTGCAAGTAGTTTCCAACTCCACATTTTTCTATGTCTGAATCTCTCTTCTTCAAATTTATTCAGATTTAAATCAACCAGACACTTTGCTTCTTTAAATGAGAAGCTGCAAGGTTTCCCATACAAGAAAATGGCACCTTCAGAAAGTACTTACAAAGAGGATTCTGGCTATCTGGTAGTCAACTATCTGTTTGGTTTTTTTTTTTAACTAACTGGCCTATTTTGCAATCTTTTTATACAGACTGGAATTCCCTAGCTAAATAGTAGTTGAGTTGGAGGTTCAAGATAAGGAGGGCAAAAGCCAAGAAATGCCAAACCTACTAGCCCAAAAATCTAACTTGTCATCTAGTTTACAAATTACCTCCTACTGTTTTTGTTCTCTTCTGAAAGACTTTTGTTTCTTCAAAAAGTCTTCTATGATTGCAGAGATACCCTGTGGCATGTATCAATAAATAAAACATCAAATAAACATGAACAAAATAAATATCTAAGAACATGGCATAAATTGCATATTTGCGCAACAGAAGAAAATTATAATTGACTTTGTAAACAAGAGAAGTTCTACAAGAACACTAAATTTCACTGCCTACAGTGATAACACTGAGTATCACTCCTTCCTATGCAAAGCTTAACAACTTCAAGCCACAAACAGGGTCATTGTTGCATTTCAGTGCTGAGGAGCTCTTTGCTTTAAAAAGTTGGCTTGTGTTGCTATTACTTCAACATCACTTTCCCTTCAATGTCTTCAAACTACTGTGTTTAAAGGTTCACTGCAAATTAATCAGCTAGTAATATTTTGAGCACTGAAGACTAATATTACCTTTCTTCTCTCTGATGAAATGCATCATGTTTCCTGCCATTAATTTAACATGGAAGAGAATACCACATATTTTCTTAAAGAAAATTTTGCATATTTAAATATGATAATACAAGGACTGTTTACTGAAGTAACATAGGGTAACTTAATTACAGAAAAAAAAATTAAGATCTTAAAGTAATGAGGAACTTGTGACACAAATCCTAATCTGGCATATGACAGCTGCAGAATGAATTCAAAAGATTTTTACCAGACTAATTATCTGTTAATGGCCAGGCTCAGCAGGACACAACAAATTCCAAAGGTTTAGTCTCCAAGTCATGTGATTCAATCTTTAGCATGGCAGATGGCAGACAATGACTGCATACCACTCTTTTATCCCAAGAGCTGCACACACCATTTCTGTAACCCAGCACTAAAATTATTGTAATCATACATCAACAAAGATACAATGTTACCTCCGTGACACCAGTATTTTTGCAGTGATTGTTTCCCACACTGTGCAGCATGTCATTTTTATTAAGTGCTGTCAGCACTTGGTGTGCGCAGACAGAAACTGAAAACTCTATAGGATTTACTATCTCCATAGAGCTATGAAGACTCCAGCAAGTTGGATATCGCTTTTATCAGGACACACATACTTCCTTTTAGCTAAAATATCAGCATTTTTTCTCAGTTGCCATGCTCTGACTTAAAAGTGCTGACTTCATATCAGGATATTTCCCATGGCATGACCTTTATTTTTTGCATATGCAACAAAGCTGAAGAGTTTAGGACACTCTTCGATAACTCACAAGATGTTCAAGGTTCTGTTTCTTTTTAAATACTTTTTCTGTAGCACCTTAAGTATCATAATCTTGGTATAGGATTTTGTTTAAAAGTAACATTTTTCATTTTCTTTTTTCCTCAGAATGGTAATTGGACTTGTAATATCATTATCTCAACTATGGTAAAAATGACAAATACTTTCTAGAGGTAAGCCCTAAACCACATATTGTGGTTTTTGTACCACTGCATGTAATGAAAATGCTTTCGAAAGTCTTCCATATCAAGATGTGTAGCTGGAAAAAATCTCTGTATTTTCATATTTAGGGTATTTTTCAGATCCCTGCTTCTATGACAGGGCATAGTTAATTTCAGGTTAGTTTCAGATAACACTTCCTTCCATAAATAACTACCAGTAGGAGTATTTCTGTGTCCATGAGTGAGGCCAAAATTATCTCCTCTGAGTACACCATTCCTTCCTTCTAGCAATAAATAATCCCAGCTTCCAGTTCCAAGTATACTGATTGAAAGTCCAAACAAAAATACCACACAGCAGTGTCCATGGACGAATTAATTTCCTGTCATAGAGACTTCCTCAAGATTAGGGTCATTAACTCTTTAGTTTTCCTTAGACTTGCCAGATTTGTATCCCATGCTGACTAGACAAGACATCTCCCCACAGTTGATCTCTGAAACAATTCTAGTCTCTAGTTGTACAGGCCTAACTTCCCCTAAATCATGTTTCATATCAAATATTAGAAGATATTTGCTAGCATTGGAATAAGATTCACTCTAACTGTAAAACCTGCTGTATGAATTCTCTCTGGGATGAGGGTGTGTACATGCACAATATGTTAACTGGCATTCATGTTTTTCTTATTTTATCTGTAGCTCAGCAGCTCTTCTAAAGTTGTAGATAGTCCTTAGTTACGAAAACACCCCCAAACAAACAAACAAGTTTTTTGTAACCTTAGAGACCCCACTTATCTACTCCAACAAAAAATCACCTCTTCATTAAACTTAATTCTACAGTGACTATTTACAACTGGGTTCCACTGGATCTGATAAACTTTAAGCTTATTCTTTTCCCATACTCAGGGATGGCGCAGAAGTAATTTCCTTTTTCATTGTTGCTAGGTTTTTTTTGTTTGACCCTCCAAAAACATGTTGATTATCTTTCTCTAGCTTAAGCAATCCCATTTCCTACAATCTTCAACAGAAACATGTTTTCTTAACTCTTTTTACTCTTCTCTGGATTTTTTGTAATAAATTTGTCTCTTGCCGCTATCATTACACTGAATGAGACAGAGCAGAATGACCACTTCACATGTACATAAGAAACTAGATAATGAGCCATACCTTCTGTATGGATGTTGGCTTTCCTCTTCTATGCACAACCATTTACACCATTAATTCATCTTTGACTGTGATTCTTTACCACTTCAAGCAGAACTACTTGCCATTTCCTATCTGCATTGTTAATAACCAGTGAGATTACTCAACCTGGTTTATCCTAAGATATTTCTGCAGTTTGCCAAGATTATTCTAATTGTCTGTTGTCCATCTTCCCTGTAGCTCATCTGTTTGGTGTGTTCTTTGTATTTATGAAGCATATCCTCCATTCCATCTTCCAGATGATTTACAGTGACTACTATAGACATACTTTCATTGAGCCCTACTCATAAAATTCACGTTTGGCAGTGAACCATCACTAATCATTCAGAACAACAGTATTCCAACTGTGCATCCAGTAAGTAGTGCAATATTTTCTACACCATGTTTTCCTAACTGACTGATGTGAAAGGACAGTGTCAAAAAGCTTATTACAGTTATAAGGAAGTGGCCACTACTGTTTTCTTCTCCTTGACTCTCTCCTCAACCCGCAAAAACACACGTTCTGTTGAAACATTGTGTCTTGAGCTCAACCCAAACTAGCAGGCTTCCAGAACAGACAGATGCTACATCAGAACTCTTCTAGCCTATCACACAAATAAAGGTGACTACCAAATAATATGAACCTTTGAATCTTCCAGCTAATAAAGGTGCTCCACTGCTATATTTACTTGTAAAAGGGGAAACAGACCCAGCAAATCATCAGCAAGTGATTCACAGTATTATTTTCTCAGTTTTCTCCCCCATAAGTCTCAGTATGAAGTTTATTTAGCTCTACCTTAAGGATTTATCTCATCCAATGGACATCAGCTGTAGGATGATTAGCCTCTTCCAGAACTTCTCTATACTCTTTTTCAGGGCTTTCCTATGACATGGAAAGTAATCTTTAGTTCTTCCACATTGGTTTTGTCTCATGTCTGTCCAGTGAATAAGAAGCACCGCTCTTGACAACATCTCGTGTGAGCTTTTCTTTTATTCCTCTGTACTGTAAGTGTGTATCTTTTCTGATTTAATTTTCAAGGCCACTTAAATTCTATTCCGTTGGGTGTTCTCTCTCTCCAAAGTTCCATTCTCTCTCTTTTAAAGACAATTTAAATACTACTTTTGGCTGCACCTCCATCAAAATAAAACCCCCAAACCAACAATATCTATGCCTGTTTCAATTTGATCCTTCATTCTTGCGTTGCAGTGCTACCCACTGCTGCATCGAGTTCTTAGAGGTAATGGTCCTGTTCTCACTCTCTCACACAATGTTGCACATACTCTCCTGATATTTAAGTCTTATAAACCAATATAAAGACTACAATGATTCCCCCTCCCCCCCCCCCCTGGGGACCCAA